>NW_011434277.1:0-793 GCF_000754665.1 Bison bison bison
AGGCCTCGTCTTGGGTTGAGGCATGGAACTCCGCTTGCCTCTCGAGGTGTCCCCCGGGGAGAGAGGACACTTGTCGAGCTGTATTTGGAACCTGGGGGTTTTTTTCCGGACGATGCACGGGCGAGTCACTGCCCCTTCGTGTTGACTTCATTCACAGGGTGGAGATCGGTGAGGTGTCCGGGCATCGGGTTCTTATCAAGAGGGGACCGGGAAATCGGGGTGCTTCGCAATGTGGAAGTACCCTCGAGGCCACGTCTGGAATGTCGTCGTGAGACCGGCCTCATCCTGAGGTGCGACCGGAAGGTCGGGAACCCCTTCCAGACAAAGCAGGGGAGTCGACCCTCCTGTGGAGATCAGAAGGGTAGAAGGGGCTCAGAGGAAGTGGTGCCGGAAAACCTCGGTGTTACTCTCCAGGGAGACCGGGATGCCGGGGAACTTCGTGGGGGCGCATCAAGGGTGCCAAGTACCGTTTCGACCTACAATTCCTAACGCGGGACTTCTCCTGAGACGCTGTAGCGGGAAAGGGCTTCATCTTGCGATGACGGGGGAACCACGTGGTTTTTCTCGAGTTGCGGCGGGATTCTCGAGTTACGACGGGGAATTCAGGATGCCTCTTGTGTTGGCCCAGGGAAATCCAATCTTCCATTCGAGTTGCGAAGGAAAGCTGGGGATTGCTCTCGAGTGACTGCAGGGCATATAGACCTCATCTAGGCTTGTGTCCAGAAGCCAATGTTCCTCTCCAGGGGCGACAGGGATCTCGGGGTTGCATTCCAGACGCACCCGGGGAGACAGG
>NW_011434278.1:0-549 GCF_000754665.1 Bison bison bison
CTGCTAAGTTGCGTGATTCCTGCCTGCTCAGGTCCGTGAGTATTGCCTGCTGAGTTGCGTGATTCCTGCCAGCTCAGCTCCATGATTATTGCCTGCTGAGCTGCGCGATTCCTGACTGCTAGCTTCTTGATTATTGGCTGCTGAGCTGCCTGATTCCTGCCTGCTCTGCTTCTTGATTATGCCTGCTGAGCTGCGTGATTCCTGCTTGCTCAGCTCCAGGATTATTGCCTGCTGAGCTGCGTGATTCGTGCCTGTTCAGCTCCTTGATTACTGTCTGCTGAGCTGCGTGATCTGCCTGCTCAGCTCCAGGAGTATGTCTGCTGGCTGCAAGATTCGTGTCTGCTCAGTCACGGTGTCAAGCCTGCTGAGTCACGTGTTTAGAGTCTGCTTAGCCACTTAATGGCAGTCTGCTCAGCTCCTTGATTTTTGCCAGCTGAGCTGCGAGATTCGTGCCTGCTCAGCTCCTTGATCTTTGCCTGCTGAGCTGTGTGATTCCTGCCTGCTCAGCTCCATGAGTATTGCCTGCTGAGCTGCATGATTGGTGTCTGC
>NW_011434279.1:0-804 GCF_000754665.1 Bison bison bison
GACAGAAAACACACTTATAAATACAGCGAGTCATTTTGCTTAGTAAGTGGAAATACAGAGAACAAAGTACTTCTTTTTATACCATGTACACAGTCCATTCTCACAGTTCCAGGCATGAAAGCATACAAAAATAGTTTCACTGAATTTAATTCCTGAACCAGGTAAGACCTACTCTGGTTAGTTATGTGTTTGTATTTAAGATCATACCACTGGCGGATTGGTTTTTATTCATCTCATTTTAGAACAGCGGATTCATCTCCAACAGTTTCAGGTGTTCAGAAGGTGTAAAATGGTCATGCATTCCATGTTAATAAGATTAGGAGAAAAACACCAATTACAGTGTCACCAAAAGGCATGCATCTCTCTTCAAACTGGCTTCCATGGGCATGATCAAGTGAAACCCCGTCGATACTGATCATTATTTTAGTAGGACACAGCTGTAAACTATAAGCTAATATTTTCCTAAGAGTATGTTGGTTGTATTTTCTCTGAGTTGAGTAATTATGGCATCATTACCTCTGGGTTGCGGTTGTTTTGTCTTCCTCCTCGCCTTGATCAATAACATCAAGCCATTTATCGTAGGGACTGGATGAAAATATGCTTCCTTGGATATTTTGAAGAAAATCCTTATATAGATCAAAAAGTATATATTATTCTTAGGATAAATTCAATGAAGAAATTGCAAAGAAAATATTTAGTGGAAAAATTCAATTCAGTCCACAATTCCTTCACAGCCACGCAGACTGATTCACACAGAGTTTGGCTGTCATTCTCCACAGCATTGCACACCCAGAAGTACTGGTT
>NW_011434280.1:0-536 GCF_000754665.1 Bison bison bison
GGAGAAAGGGCTCAGAGGAGGGGGTGCCGGAAAACCTCGGTGTTCCTCTCGAGGGAGACCGGGATTTCGGGGAACTTTGTGGGTCGCATCAAGGGTGCCAAGTGCCCTTTCGACCTCCAATTCCTAACGTGGGACTTCTCCTGAGACGCTGTAGCGGGAAAGGGCTTCATCTTGCGATGACGGGGGAGCCACGTGGTTTTTCTCGAGTTACGGCGGGATTCTCGAGTTACGACGGGGAATTCAGGCTGCCTCTTGTGCTGGCCCAGGCAAGTACAATCTTCCAGTCGAGTTGCGAAGGAAAGCTGGGGATTGCTCTCGAGTGACTGCAGGGCCAAGAGACCTCATCTAGGCTTGTGTCCAGAAGCCAATGTTCCTCTCCAGGGGCGACAGGGATCTCGGGGTTGCATTCCAGACGCACCCGGGGAGACAGGCATTCATCTCGAGTGGAAGCAAAGAACCCCGCTCTGCTCTCGAATCGCGACGGGTATCTCTTGGAGCTCACTGGGTGGACTCAAGGGAGTCAAGCCTCCTGAGGC
>NW_011434281.1:0-615 GCF_000754665.1 Bison bison bison
TACTGATCGATGTTGTAGCGTTTAATTATTGTCCTGGAGGTCTCTGAGATTGTCCTCATTTCTTTTAATTTCGTTTTTCTTTTATTCCTCTCTGATTCATTTATTTCTTATCATTCTATCTTCTAATTCACTAATCCTATCTTCTGCCTCTGTTATTCTACTATTTGTTGCCTCCAGAGTGTTTTTAATTTCTATTATTGCATTATTCATTATATATTGACTCTTTTTTATTTCTTTCTAGGGTCCTTGTTAAACCTTTCTTTGCATCTTCTCAATCTTTGTCTCCAAGCTATTTATCTGTGATTCCATTTTTGATTTCAAGATTTTGGATCAATTTCACTATCATTATTCAGAGTTCTTTATCAGGTAGAGTCCCTATGTCTTCCTCTTTTGTTTGGTTTGGTGGGCTTTTATCCTGTTCCTTTATCTGCTGGCTATTCCTCTGTCTCTTCATCTTGTTTAAATTGCTGAGTTTGGGGTGTCCTTTCTGTATTCTGGCAGTTTGTGGAGTTCTCTTTATTGTGGTGTTTCCTCGCTCTGTGTGGGTTTGTACAGGTGGCTTGTCAAGGTTTCTTGGTTAGGGAAGCTTGTGTCGGTGTTCTGGTGAGTGGAGCT
>NW_011434282.1:0-771 GCF_000754665.1 Bison bison bison
TTTTTTCCCGACGATGCACGGGCGAGTCACTACCCCATCGTGTTGACTTCATTCACAGGGTGGAGTTCGAAGAGGTGTCCGGGCATCGGGTTCTTATCAAGAGGGGACCGGGAAATCGGGGTCCTTCGGAATGTGGAACCACCCACGAGGCCACGTCTGGTATGTCGTCGTGAGACCGACCTCATCCTGAGGTGCGACCGGAAGGTCAGGAACCCCTTGCACACAAAGCAGAGGAGTCGACCCTCCTGTCCAGATCAGGAGGGTAGAAGAGGCTCAGAGGAAGTGGTGCCGGAAAACTTCGGTGTTCCTCTCGAGGGAGACCAGGATGTCGAGGCACTTTGTGGGTCGCATCAAGGGTGACAAGTACCGTTTCGAACTCCAATTCCAAAAAGTGGAACTTCTCCTGAAACGCTGTAGCGGCACAGGGCTACATCTTGCGATGACGGGGGAACCACGTGGTTTTTCTCGAGGTGTAGCAGGATTCTCGATTTATGACGGGGAATTCAGGATGCCTCTTGTGTTGGCCCAGGGAAGTCCAATCTTCCATTCGAGTTGCGAAGGAAAGCTGGGGATTTCTCTCGAGTAACTGCAGGGCCAATAGACCTCATCTAGGCTTCTGGCCAGAAGCCAATGTTCCTCTCCAGGTACGAAAGGGATCTCAGGGTTGCATTCCAGACACACCCGGACAGACAGGCATTCATGTCGAGTGGAAGCAAAGAACCCCGCTCTGCTCTCGAGTCGCGACGGGTATTTCTTGGAGCTCACTTTGTG
>NW_011434283.1:0-520 GCF_000754665.1 Bison bison bison
TACCGCCCGCAGCAGCCCGCAGGCTCACGTGGATCTGGAAGCCATAGTTGCGCTGCACCGCGTACTCGGTGACGTCCGTGCAGGAGCGCAGGTCGATCTCGCCATCCAGCTCATCCGCCTGCAGCAGGAGGGCTCATGATGGTCCATGGACTCCAGGGATCCCTCCCTGAACCCCCTGACCCCCTACCAGGGGGCCCCTGGAACCTGATGGGGGAAGGAGCCCTCCCACTTCATTGTCTCACCTCCTCAGCGGTGGAATCCCGGTAGTACTTGAGGCTTGAGTCGGTCAACACAAACCAGTGCTTCTTCCACTGCGAAGGAGAGATGGCGGTGAGTAAGGGTCGGGGCATGGAATGAGTGTGTGTTGTGCATCATTCCACAGGCATCTTGGGTAGCTTCCAGGTCAACTGTTCGGCTTTGCAGCAGGTGCCTGGCACCCTCACCAGCTGGGCTGAGGGGTGGGGGTCAGGGGACAGTGCAGAGTCACAAAATCCACATTTGTAGTTAGCTCCTCCATTCC
>NW_011434284.1:0-625 GCF_000754665.1 Bison bison bison
CTTCAGGGAAAACGGTGTGTGTTATCTAGGCAGCTTGGCCATTATGTATGACAGCTGCATGTCCTGAATTTTCTAGGTCAGTCTCAATTCCAAATATTCTTTCACCTTGTCAGACCATGTATTCCAATTTTTGCCTTTGGAAAATGTGGCCACTGAATCTTTAAGACACTAGATCAGCATATTTGCTTAAGGGATAGAACCAGTTACAATGATATTGAAGAATATGTTTCAGAAAAATAAACCTTTTTTCAGGGGAAAAATTAGAGTTTATAAATTGAAGCCTTAGAGACAACTAGCCAAAGGGAAATAATGACTCTAAGTCAGTGTAGGAGTTTCTGCTGACCTGAGAGCCTTCTGTAAAATCAGATAGGATGGAATCCCCTTCCTGATAAATGGGGAAGGGATATTTTGAGGGAGGGCAGTCTCAAGGTGTGTGTGTGATCAAGCCCTGAACACCCAACCCCGCCTGCCAGGCCAGAGAGGGTGAACTGATGGGCTGGACAGGACAATTGGCCCTACACAGACGTTTGGGAGGAGACTGAGGACTCCGATTATAACCCAGGGTTCGAACCGACCTCTACTACAGGCCAGAAATCTGCACATCATGACATAGCATCCATCTTAG
>NW_011434285.1:0-547 GCF_000754665.1 Bison bison bison
CCGAGCCCGGTCGACCAGCCGACCCGGCGGCACTTGGCCTCCGGAGGGCGACCGAGCCCGGTCGACCAGCCGACCCGGCGGCACTTGGCCTCCGGAGGGCGACCGAGCCCGGTCGACCAGCCGGCCCGGCGGCACTTGGCCTCCGGAGGGAGGGCCGGCCCGGTCGACCAGCCGGCCCGGCGGCACTTGGTCTCTTCCTGGTCAGCTCTCGGATCCATGTGCTCTTACGGGCTCGAGTTGGCCTCGGCGGGCTGAGCCGCCAGATGGACCCGCTCTCTGACGTTTGCATTTTCTTTCCAGATGAATCGAGCTGGTTGTTGAGGTTATGTGTGTGATGAGTGTGTGCTTTGCCTTTGTTCATCACCACAATACGAGTGCGCATTTCTAACGTGAAGGTCTTTATTGTCATGTTGAACGTTGTTTTGCTGAAAGAGTTTGGGGTCGGGTCACAAAAGGGGTTTGGCGAGTTATTTTCGGGGCGGAGGTCGCGCGCCTGACGTTGGCCTGAGGTCCCTCTCGGCTGGGAGTGCATTCCGCTGCCCCGTGG
>NW_011434286.1:0-672 GCF_000754665.1 Bison bison bison
CATCTGTGTGTATTATCAGAGTGCTCAATTTATGGTATGAGGCTGTTTTGCTTCCCTGAACATAGACCACAGAGATCCTGAAAAATTAACTGCCACCCCAGAGCCAGTGCCTAACACAGGCATTTTTAATCCTTGAGGCTTTTGCAATAACTGAGCAACACTTTTTCAAATGTAGTAACACCAATATGCAGACATATTTATTGTCCATTCACAAAGCCATCCCTCAATATGATTACAATATGCCTCCCTGGATGTCATTAAAACCAGGGTCTTATTTTTCTAGGATGAGTTAGCTGAGGTTCTGTATGAAAGAAGGTAATGGGAAATATGATTTATTGAGTGCCCTTCGGCCTTTTGCTTCTGTGCTACAACCTTGCGGTCCACTTCCAAAGTCGGGGTGTGCTTCTTGCAAAACTACATCTTTGGAGTAACTTGTTTTGTTCTTAATACATGCTCCCAGGAGCTTAATAAATATTATTTCTGCAACTTGCTTAGTGGCAAAATAATGAGTCCTTGGGGTACGCTTAGCCTCAGCTTTGCTACTAGAGTAGACAGATTCAGACTATTTTAACCGAAACTCAATTCAAGGGCAGAAATTAGTTCTAAGAACTATTAAAATTCAAATATTTGGTAAACTGTTGTGCAGCATGTGTGTTCTAGAAAATGCTATCA
>NW_011434287.1:0-549 GCF_000754665.1 Bison bison bison
AGCTCTGTCCTCCAGGACCCCAGTGCTGCTGGCTGGAAGCCCCTCCTCCCTTTCTCTGTCACAGTCAGATTCCCAGTGGTTGAGCCCGCAGATGCTCTGTGATTCCCATGGGGCGAAACCAGAGCAGGAGTTCCCAGAGGTGACCCCCAGTGCTGGGGGTGCTGGATGTCAGCCCTGTGCGCTCCTTTGCCCCTGGAGCTGTAGGCAGGGTGCTACACTGGGGAAAGGGCCCTCGGTCAGCGCGTAGCTGTTCCTCTCACCCTTTCTTGCAGTCTGTCGCGATCTGTGTGCTGCGGGACGTGCTTCAGCCTCATTTCTGTGTTCTGAGATTCGCTCAGCAATGTCTTATTCTTGCATAGTTACTTGTTTTCTTTTAAAGGGGAGCCAAGTCAGGAACAACTGTGTCATCATCTTGGTTATGCCATTCTTGCCTTCTCATTCTTTTTTAAAGGCTCTGTATTACTCCACTGTATGTATCTCATCCTCTGTCGTCCCCTTCTCCTCCTGCCCCCAATCCCTCCCAGCATCAGGGTCTTTTCAAATGAGTCA
>NW_011434288.1:0-627 GCF_000754665.1 Bison bison bison
TGTTTCAGTGCTCTGAAGTTTTAAGTGTTTCTGCATCCAAATAGCTCAGGCATGATTAATAGATTATAACCATCACTGTTTCAGTTTTATGACATGACTTGAGTACATCTTCATCTACTTTATACTCAATAATTACCACCATCCTGTAAATAAGAGGTAAAATATTCTTGGAATGCTTCTTTGTCTACTGTGGGTCAAACACACCTAGTAGTTTTTCACCATTCAGTGTTTCAGTGCTGTGACGACTTCCACTGCTTCTTCGTGTACTACAGGTCATCGCACCAAGTATCTTGTAACTACGAGCTTGCACTCTAGAGAACATATCTCTCCACTACTGAGACTGAATTGTAGAGCATACATCTCACAACTACTAAGACCCCATTCTAAGTGCACATGACACTTCTGCAGTGCCTAAACTCTGGAGGAAATGTGATGACAGTATTGTCACACAGTATTGATCCTGTATTCTAGAACACACATCTTACCAGAACACACTGAACCAGTGTTCTACAGCAGGCTTAGCACAACTACTTAGCTTCCATTCTGGATGTATCATCCTACCTCTACTGAGTCACTACTATATGGCATATGTGACCCAACTTCTGAGTTTGCACTATGGAATACACA
>NW_011434289.1:0-535 GCF_000754665.1 Bison bison bison
TGGCAGGAATCACGCAACTCAGCAGGCAATACTCACGGACCTGAGCAGGCAGGAATCACGCAACTTAGCAGGCAATAATAATTGGAGCTGAAGGCTGTAATGAACTGGATAAGCAGACTCTAATCACGTGATTCGGCCGGCTCCTCTCTGGGGACTGAGCAGGCACCTATTATGCAGCTCAGCAAGCAAAATCATGGAGCTCGAGCCAAGCAGGAATCACGCAGCTCAGCAGGCAATAATCATGGAGCTGAGCAAACAGGAATCACGCAGCTCAGCAGGCAATAATCAAGAGCTGAGCAAGCAGGAATCACGCAGCTCAGCAGGCAATAATCAAGAAGCTGAGCAGGCAGGAATCACGCAGCTTAGCAGGCAATAATCATGGAGCTGAGCACACTGTAATGAAGTGGCTAAAGCAGACTCTAAATCACGTCACTCAGCCGGCTCCTAACCCGGTCTTGAGCAGGCACTAATCACGCAGCTGAGCAGGGGACTAATCACACAGCTGATCAGGCACGAGTCACTCAGCTGAGCAGGG
>NW_011434290.1:0-584 GCF_000754665.1 Bison bison bison
AAATTCCTGAATCTAGTTTTCAACAATATGTGAACTGAGGACTTTCAAATGTACAAATAGGGTTAGGAAACGCAGAGGAATCAGAGATCAAATTGCCAACATTCACTGGATCATAGACAAAGCATGGAATTCCAGAAAATGATCTACTTCTGCTTCACTCACTATGCTAAAGACTTTGCATATGAGGGTCACTGAAAATGTGGAAAATTCTTAAAGAGATGTATATACTTGACCACATTACCTGGTTCCTGTGAAACCTGTATGCAGGTCAAGAAGTAACAGAATCAGGCAGGAACAAGGACTTGTTCAGAATTGGTAAAGGGTACATCAAGACTGTCTTGAACTTACCTGCAAGGTATACCATGCAAAAATGTCAGACTGGAAGAAGCACAAGCTGGAATCAAAAATTTCTGGGAGAAATATCAATAAACTCAGACATGCGGATGACAGAAAGCAGAATAGGAATTAGAGCTCCTTGCTGAGATGGAAAGTGGGGAATTAAAAAAGCTGGCTTAAACCTCGACATTCAATAAACTAAGATCATGTCATCCAGTCCCATCAGTCCAGTTCAGTTCAGTCACTCA
>NW_011434291.1:0-541 GCF_000754665.1 Bison bison bison
CACAACTTAGGGGCTAAACAACAACAATGTTTGGGGCTTAGCTCTAGTAGTTTAGATTTTTTAAGTTTCCAAATTTTGCCAGTCCCCACGACAATCTTTTGAGAACTACTGTCCTGGGGTTCAGTTCAGTTCAGTCGCTCAGTCGTGTCTGACACTTTGTGACCCCATGAACCTCCAGCACGCCAGGCCTCCCTGTCCATCACCAACTCCCGGAGTCCACTCAAACTCATGTCCATTGAGTCAGTGATGCCATCCAACCATATCATCCTCTGTCGTCCCCTTCTCCTCCTACCCTCAATCTTTCCCAGCATCAGAGTCTTTTCCAATGTGTCAGCTCTTCACATCAGGTGGCCAAAGTATTGGAGTTTCAGCTTCAACATCAGTCCTTTCAATGAACACCCAGGACTGATATTCTTTAGGATGGATCTCCTTGCTGTCCAAGGGACTCTCAAGAGTCTTCTCCAACACCACAGTTCAAAAGCATCAATTCTCAGTGCTCAGCTTTCTTATAGTCCAACTCTCACATCCATACATGACCACA
>NW_011434292.1:0-581 GCF_000754665.1 Bison bison bison
GGTTAACTCCTTCTCCGAAAGAGGTGGTGGGGGACAGCCCCCCGTAAAGTACAGAGGTGTAGGTAAGAGCACAAAGTAAGTAAAGTAAGGGAAGGCTCTGGTTATGGGGTAGGACGCTCGAGGATTTCCTAGGGGGACGTCCTGAGGCTCGATCCCGCCTTTGTTGTATGTCGAGCCTCCTTCCTCATGACCTTTGTCACGGCGGAGTACCTCACTCTGGCCCCCAACCAGGCCCTCAAGTCGCGATGACGGTTGAGGCTCGGGGTTGTTCTCGAGCGGCGGCCCCAGTGTGCGGTTTCTCGCGAGGTACGACGGCGAGGTCAGTGAGCCTCTCGTGGGGCGCCAAGGAAGTCGGGTCTCCATGCGAATGGCGAGGGGGAGCGCGTCATTGCTCTCAAGTCATAGTAGGGGAATCTGGCCTCGAGACGTGTTGAAGAAGGTCTCTCGAGGTCTTTCTCGGGTTGAGGCAGGACACCCTGGGGTCCCTCGACTTGTGCAGGTGACCTCAGGGGGCTTCTCATGGTGGCTCTGAGAAGTCAGGGAAACTGGGGGTGGGAGGGGCCTCTCGGCACTCCACTGGG
>NW_011434293.1:0-567 GCF_000754665.1 Bison bison bison
TTGCCCCCTTCCAGCTCTGGCTGCCTGTCACCGGAGGGGGATGGTCTGCAGCCGGCTAGTTCTGTTCAGCCCTTTGTTCTGTGTGCTGGCCTCATGGTGTCTTAGGGCTTTTCGCGTGGTAGCTACCCCACAGTCTGGTTTGCTAGCCCAAATTATTTCACTCTAATTACCCTCGGGGGCATTCAGGCCCGATCCTTACTCTAAGCAATGCAGCCCATGCCTCCCTGCCCAGCCCCTGCTTGCTAGTGGCGGGCACAGGTGTCTGCACTGCTTCTCTGCTGGGGGAGTTACCACTGGGCTCGTAATCTGTGGGTTTTAATTATTTATTTATTTTTCCTCCCCATTATGTTGCCCTCTGTGCTTCCAAGGCTCGGCACAGACTTGGCAGTGAGAGTGTTTTCAGGTATTTGGAAACCTCTCTTTTTAAGACTCCCTTCCCAGGACAGAGTTCTGTCCCTAACTCTTTTGTCTCTTTTTTTTGTCTTTTATATTTTTCCTACCTCCTTTCAAAGACAATGGGCTGCTTTTCTGGGTGCTTGATGTCCTCTGCCAGCATTCAGAAGTCGT
>NW_011434294.1:0-611 GCF_000754665.1 Bison bison bison
ACAAACATTAAAGCTACTACTTACACCAATTATGTTAATCAATACACTGCCAGGGACACAGCAGGTAAGGATATGGAAACTTAGCAGCAAACAATGGCCCAACAAGTGAAAAACCATTCACCAATACAATTTCTAATCAATCTTTTAACTACTCAAAAGAATCTGTGTTTAGACAGTTTAGAACATCTCCTGCCTCTCACAGTTGGGAGGCTCTGAACAATCACATGTGGCCGGAAAACCTACTCAGGCAGGCTAGAGGCTTTCCAAAGGAGTTTGTAGGTTAAACACTGTCACACCCAGGAATTATTAACTGGAACTGTAAGCTAACTCTTTTTCAGAGAGAGGTAGTGGGGAGAGCCCCCTGTAAAGTCAGAGGTTTAGGTGAAAGCGCAAGCAGAAAGTAGGCAGACTCTGGTTTTGGGGTATATGCTCGAGAATTTCCAGGGGGACTCCTGAAGCTCGATCCCGCCTTTGCGTATGCCGAGCCTCCTTCCTCATGACCTTTGGCATGGGCGGAGTTCCTCACTGGCTCCCAGCAGTGACAGAATTCCAGATGAGCTATTCCAGATCCTGAAAGATGATGCTGTGGAAAAGTGCTGCACTCAATATGC
>NW_011434295.1:0-531 GCF_000754665.1 Bison bison bison
ACATCCATTTTGAGTCTGTGTTAGGATTTTATATGGATATGTCAGTCACTTCAATTCAATTGCTCAGTTGTGTCTGATGGTTTGGAACCCCATGGACTGTAGCATGCCCCGCTTTCCCTGCCAATCACTAACTCCTGGAGCTTGTGTCTCCTTCCTTCTCAGCTTTATTATAGTTCGTATTTCTTGTTTGACGAATCTCTACAGAGTTTCCTTTGTTGTGGCTGTACTGATTCTTGCTCCCTTACATCGATACACAGAGGCAGTCAGCAGTGTTTATTTTCTCTGACCTGCTCTCAGAAGTGTGTACGACATCACTCTTGCTAAGTCGGTCCCTGTAGATTATGTATGTGACAGGTATTTGTGGGAATCCATGAATTTTCAGCCTACCAATATAAGCCTTCCAGGAGTTCCATTTACTCGTGGGTACGTCACTACAGCATATTGTCTGTCCTATGTGAACGTAAATTACTGTAACACAACTCTCATCTGCCCTTCTTCAGTGACTCTGATTATCACAATTGTCTGTACCTC
>NW_011434296.1:0-657 GCF_000754665.1 Bison bison bison
CTTCACGGTCGGTTCCCCCAAAAGGCTCAGAACGCGACCTGAACCAAACAGTAAGTTTTCCTCCTTCCTTGTTCTCCTCATCTATGTTAAGAGTATACTTTAAGAGTATCCTGGCACACTACATGTACTCGCCCTCACCCCTAACCTCAGTCATGTGTTCCAAGAACTTCTGTCCGTTGATTTTATTTGTTTTGGGTAACATTGAAATTCGTTTTGACTTATGCTGGGTCTTTGCTGCTCGACTAGGAAGTTGCTAGGACCTCTGGACTGCAGTCTCCCATCTCTTGCTGACCTCTTGTTGACCTCTGCAGAATCCCTGGTTGGTGGGAGCTTAGTTAGTTCCTTGTTCCTTACCCGGTACCTCCTGTGGTAAAGTGTTTTTCTCTCCTCTGTGGCCCTGGTAAGGGTAGGTGGTCATTGGCATCCCAAAGGTAGGCTAGAAGTCAATGATTTAGGCAGGCTTGTGAATAGATATGGGTAGAAAGGCAATGGCACCCCACTCCAGTACTCTTGCCTGGAAAATCTCATGGACGGAAGAGCCTGGTAGGCTGCAGTCCATGGGGTCGCTCAGAGTCGGGCACGACTGAGCGACTTCACTTTCACATTTCACTTTCATGCATTGGAGGAGGACATGGCAACCCACTCCAGTGTTCTTGC
>NW_011434297.1:0-606 GCF_000754665.1 Bison bison bison
AAAGAGATGGGAATACCAGACCGACCTGATCTGCCTCTTGAGAAATCTATATGCAGGGTCAGGAAGCAACAGTTAGAACTGGACATGGAACAACAGACTGGTTCCAAATAGGAAAAGGAGTTCGTACAAGGCTATATATTGTCACCTTGTTTAATTTAACGTTATATGCAGAGTATATCATGAGAAACGCTGGACTGGAGGAAGCACAAGCTGGAGTCAAGATTGCCAGGAGAAATATCAGTAACCTCAGTATATGCAGATGACACCACCCTTATGGCAGAAACTGAGGAGGAACTCAAGAACCTCTTGATGAAAGTGAAAGTGGAGAATGAAAAAGTTGGCTTAAAACTCAACATTACAGAAAACTAAGATCATGGCATCTGGTCCCATCACTTCATGGGAAAGAGATGGGGAAACAATGGAAACAGTAGAGAGACTTTATTTCTTAGGCTCTAAAATCACCGCAGATGGTGACTGCAGCCATGAAATTAAAGACACTTGCTTCTTAGAAGAAAAGCTATGACCGACCTAGACAGCATAATAAAAGCAGAGACAGAAGCAGGTGCCACCTTCACCCTGAATCCTCACTGGGGCAGGGCTGCCACA
>NW_011434298.1:0-522 GCF_000754665.1 Bison bison bison
ACCGGAAGGTCGGGAACCCCTTCCAGACAAAGCAGGGGAGTCGACCCTCCTGTGGAGATCAGGAGGGTAGAAGGGGCTCAGAGGAAGTGGTGCCGGAAAACCTCGGTGTTCCTCTCCAGGGAGACCGGGATGCCGGGGACTTGTGGGGTCGCATCAACGGGTGCCAAGTACCGTTTCGACCTCCAATTCCTAACGTGGGACTTCTACCTGAGACGCGTGTAGCGGGAAAGGCTTCAGTCTTGCGATGACGGGGAACCACGTGGTTTTCTCGAGTTGCGGCGGGATTCTCGAGTTACGACGGGGAATTCGGGATGCCTCTTGTGTTGGCCCAGGGAAGTCCAATCTTCCATTCGAGTTGCGAAGGAAAGCTGGGGATTGCTCTCGAGTGACTGCAGGGCCAAGAGACCTCATCTAGGCTTGTGTCCAGAAGCCAATGTTCCTCTCCAGGGGCACCGGGATCTCGGGGTTGCATTCCAGACGCACCCGGGAAGACAGGCATTCATCTCGAGTGGAAGCAAAGAC
>NW_011434299.1:0-510 GCF_000754665.1 Bison bison bison
TGTTCCTTCTATTCCTGCTTTCTGGAGAGTTTTATCATAAATGGATGTTGAATTTTGTCAAAGGCTTTCTCTGCATCTATTGAGATAATCATATGGTTTTTATTTTTCAATTTGTTAATGTGGTGTATTACATTGATTGATTTGCGGATATTGAAGAATCCTTGCATCCCTGGGATAAAGCCCACTTGGTCATGGTGTATGATCTTTTTAATGTGTTGTTGGATTCTGATTGCTAGAATTTTGTTTAGGATTTTTGCATCTATGTTCATCAGTGATATTGGCCTGTAGTTTTCTTTTTTGTGGGATCTTTGTCAGGTTTTGGTATTAGGGTGATGGTGGCCTCATAGAATGAGTTTGGAAGTTTACCTTCCTCTGCAATTTTCTGGAAGAGTTTGAGCAGGGATAGGTGTCAGCTCTTCTCTAAATTTTTGGTAGAATTCAGCTGTGAAGCCGTCTGGACCTGGGCTTTTGTTTGCTGGAAGATTTTTGATTACAGTTTCAATTTCCGTG
>NW_011434300.1:0-579 GCF_000754665.1 Bison bison bison
ACCAGTTAGAATGGCTGTGATCCAAAGTCTACAAGCAATAAATTCTGAAGAAGATGTGGAGAAAAGGGAACCCTCTTACACTGTTGGTGGGAATGCAAACTAGTACAGCCACTCTGGAGAACAGTGTGGAGATTCCTTGAAAAACTGGAAATAGAACTGCCATACGACCCTGCAATCCCACTGCTGGGCATACACACCAAGGAAACCAGAATTGAAAGAGACACGTGTACCCCAATGTTCAGCACATTATTCTTATAATTTCCCTGTTTAACATTTCTTTCAATCTTATTGACCCTTGGATCTGCATATGCAATTTTTAGAGAACCTATGGATAACGTTTAATAAGATGTAGCTTCTAAATGTCAGGAAAAAATAGAGAGCACCTACTGTGATCCACCCTGATGCTGGGAAAGATTGAGGGCAGGAGGAGAAGGGGATGACAGAGGATGAGATGGTTGGATGGCATCACCAACTCAATGGACATGGGTTTGGGTGGACTCCAGGAGTTGGTGATGGACAGAGAGGCCTGGTGTGCTGCGATTCATGTGGTTGCAAAGAGTCGGACAGGACTGAGCAACT
>NW_011434301.1:0-580 GCF_000754665.1 Bison bison bison
AGGCCATACAGGAGACGAAGGCCCTCAACTCGCGATGATGGGGGAGTCTCAGGGTTGTTCTCGAGCGGCGTCCACAGCGTGCGGTTTCTCCCTAGGTACGCGGCCGAGGTCAGTGAGCCTCTCGTGGGGCGCCAGGGAAGTCGGGTCTCCATGCGAGTGGCGAGGGGAGCGCGTCATTGCTCTCGAGTCATGGTAGGGGAATCTGGCCTCGAGACGTGTTGAAGGAGGTCTCTCGAGGTCTTTCTCGGGTTGAGGCAGAAACCCTGGCTTCCCTCGACTTGTGCCGGTGACCTCGAGGGGGCTTCTCATGGTGACTCTGAGAAGTCAGGGTAAGTGGAGGTGGGAGGGGCCTCTCGGCAATCCACTGGGTTTGGTGTATTGGAAGAGGGCCTCATCTCCAGTTGAGGCAGGAACCTCAGGGTTCCTCTGACTTCAGACTCCGATCGCAAGGTCCCTGCACACTTGGGACAGGAGAGTCAGGCCTCGTCTTGGGTTGAGGCATGGAACTCCGCTTGCCTCTCGAGGTGTTCCCGGGAAGACAGGCCACTTGTCGAGCGGTATTTAGAACCTGGGGGTCTTT
>NW_011434302.1:0-500 GCF_000754665.1 Bison bison bison
TCACAATAAACTGTGGAAAATTCTGAGAGAGATGGGAATCCCAGACCACCTGATCTGCCTGTTGAGAAATTTGTATGCAGGTCAGGAAGCAACAGTTAGATCTGGACATGGAACAACTGAACTGATTCTAAATAGAAAAAGGAAAAAAAAATAATAGAAAAGGAGAACGTCAAGGCTTTATATTGTCACCCTGTTATTTAACTTCTATGCAGAGTAAATCATGAGAACGATGGACTGGAAGAACATAAGCTGGAATCAAGATTGCCGGGAGAAATATCAACAACCTCAGATATGCAGATGACACCACCTTACGGCAGAAAGTGAAGAGGAACTCAAAAGCCTCTTGATGAAAGTGAAAGTGGAGAGTGAAAAAAGTTCGGCTTAAAACTCAACATTCAGATAACGAGATCATGGCATCCGGTCCATCACGTCATGGGAAATGATCGGGGAAACAGTGGAACAGTGTCAGACTTATTTTTGGGCTCAAATCACTGCAGATG
>NW_011434303.1:0-607 GCF_000754665.1 Bison bison bison
AGACGATTACTTCCCATAAACCAGAAATTACACTTTTATTAATGCAGTCTAGGAACCTTGGCTTTTTAGCAGCCACATCACACTGAATTACAGAGTTGACTGTAATTCAGAATAATATCCAATTTAAAGCAAGTGCTATTCCCTTGCCAGCTGGATAGGGTTTCCCATTTAAATGGAGTATTTAAGCCAAAACGAGGTTAATATGTGACCAGAGGTGACATTAGACCACCAAAGCACGTTGTGCTCCTAAATTGGTTGACGAATAAGCGTCACAAATCAGCTCAAGTGAAACTGGAAGTGTCAACTACCCTGACTACTTGTCAACAGGAGGAGAAATTGGGGCGGTGGTTGTAATAAACAAGTCATTTTTCAGAATTATTCATAGGTATTTTGTCTGAAGGCATAGACTTATTTATTATACAACTTGCTCTCTTCAGATGTTAATGTGATATTTAAAAATTCAGCTCCCTTTAATTTTTAAAAATAGCATGTTTCTGATTTGAAAATACTTGTTCATTGTAGAAATTTGGAAAAATATGGTTACATGTAAAGAAGAAAAATTAACCTATATCTGCAGAGATAACTACTGTTAGCATTTTTTTAAGTC
>NW_011434304.1:0-736 GCF_000754665.1 Bison bison bison
GATCACGTGGCTGATCATGCACTGATATCGTGACTGAGCATGCACTGATCATATGCCGGGAGCCGGTGAGGCATTACACTCTGGACAAAGGTCATGAGGAAGGAGGCTCGGCATATGCAAATTCGGGATCGAGCCTCAGGAGTCCACCCGGATATTCTCGAGCATCTCCCCCCAGAAAAACCAGAGTCTGCCTACTTTCTTGCTTTGTGTTCCCACCTCTGATTTCACTGTGGGCTGTCCCCCAACTCCATCTTTCTCTCTCTGTCCAAGAGTTAACTTACAGCTCCAATTCATAAAGTTCCTTGTCATTCTTCCCTTTAACTTCCAGCTGAGTCTCCATCTGGAGCGCGGAACCCACCAGGCTTACTATTATGCCGGGGCTGCTAAGACCCACTCGAGAAGGTGTCTAGGGTGAGGCACCTTTCGCTATTCGAGAGGGCGCCTGCGGCCTACGTAAGTGGTGCAAACTTCTTGTCTTGAAGTTTGATTGGTCTTCCGCGTAAACCAAGCTACTCAGTCTCTTTTCTCCACCGCATTTTCCTACTGAGCTCTCCTCATACTATTATTCTTGACATCTGTGATTAGCATATAAATAGTCGCCTAGGCCATCTCTCCTTCGAATACCCTGGATCAGTTGGGGCTGGTCCCCGGCAGGTGGCGACCGAACAGGGACCTCAGGAGGCAATACTCAAAGAGCTGAGCAGACACGAACCACGCAATCAGCAGGCAATAAGCA
>NW_011434305.1:0-586 GCF_000754665.1 Bison bison bison
TTCAGTAGTTGTGACACATGGGCGATGTCACTCTGAAGTATGAGGGAAGTTTCCTGGACCAGGGATTGAACCCATGTCCCCTGCATTGGCAGACGGATTCTTAACCACTGGGCCACTAGGGAAGTCCTTCCTTATTATATTTTTAATGTCAGTACGGTCTCTAGTGATACCCTCTTTTTCATTCTTGATATTGGTAAAGTTGTGTTTCTCTGTCTTAAATCATTTGTACTAGAACCTTATCAATTGTACTAAAGTTTTCAAAGAACCAGCTCTTGGGTTGTGTGATTTTTAAAAAAACTTAGGTTTCTGATTTCAGTGTCATTGACTTCTCTTCTTTGTTATTTCCTTTCCTTTGCTTGCTTTTGCTTTATTTTGCTCTTTATGGTTATTATGAATAACACTGCTCTGTTATGAACATTCATATGCACATTTTTGCTTCAGTTCAGGTCAGTTGCTCAGCCGTGTCCAACTCTCTACGACCCCATGGACTGTAGCATGCCAGGCCTCCCTGTCCATCACCAACTGCCAGAGGTTGCTCAAACTTCTGTCCATTTAGTCGGTGATGCCATCCAACCATCTCATCCTC
>NW_011434306.1:0-674 GCF_000754665.1 Bison bison bison
AAGCCTGCCTGGCCGCCAGACCCCACCCCCCCAACTCCCCCAGAAAAAAACGGCTCAAAGAAATCTTTTCCATCTCAGGCGGAAAAACTGGAAGATGTCTTGTCTTAGTCTGTCTGGATTGATGTCTGTGTACAAGTGTGAGCCTTGTGATTTTTGATAATAGTGACTCAAGTTCTGAGTTCTTATTTCAATGGTCTCAAGACAAGGCAGCCCTTGCAAACCCAACTGCTTCCAATACAAGAAAACTTTGACCTCAGGGAATGTCAGAGTCCCGTGAACTGGGAACTAGTCAATATTAAATATCTAGTAGTTTGTTTTTGCTACCTCTACTGTAGACATGTCTAAGAGTCATCAACATGAAGCACAAAATGGTTCATAGTGCCTCGGTTTGTCTAAGGTAAAAATTGCTATATCGTTATATCTGGTCACAAGGTCTTGTCAACAAGAAAGTACCTCGAAAGAACAGGGAACAAAACGAAAATTAAATGTGATATGAGCTTTTAGATAAACTATGAACACTAATTACACGTCTGAAATATCTGCCTATGAGAGTCTTGATTGAAGGCAGAGGAGAAGGGGACGACAGAGGATAAGATGGTTGGATGGCATCACTGATTCGATGGACATGAGTTTGAGCAAAGCCCCTGGAGTTGGTGATGGGACACGGAAGCCCA
>NW_011434307.1:0-596 GCF_000754665.1 Bison bison bison
ACGAGGTTTTTCTCGAGTTGCGGCGGGATTCTCGAGTTACGACGGGGAATTCGGGATGCCTCTTGTGTTGGCCCAGGGAAGTCCAATCTTCCATTCGAGTTGCGAAGGAAAGCTGGGGATTGCTCTCGAGTGACTGCAGGGCCAATAGACCTCATCTAGGCTTGTGTCCAGAAGCCAATGTTCCTCTCCAGGGGCGACCAGCATCTCGGGGTTGCATTCCAGACGCACCCGGGGAGACAGGCATTCATCTCGAGTGGAAGCAAAGAAACCCGCTCTGCTCTCGAGTCGCGCCGGGTATCTCTTGGAGCTCACTGGGTGGACTAAAGGGAGTCAAGCCTCCTGAGGCGTTTGGAGAGAGGTCGCAAGGTTGGCCTCTAGGCCATGCAGGATACAGAAGGCGCTCATCTCCGCGATGACGGGGGAGTCTCGGGGTGGTTCTCGAGCGGCGGCCCCAGGGTGCGGTTTCTCACGAGGTACGACGGCGAGGTCAGTGAGCCTCTCGTGGGGCGCCAGGGAAGTCGGGTCTCCATGCGAGTGGCGAGGGGGAGCGCGTCATTGCTCTCGAGTCATGGTAGGGGAACCTGGCCTCGAGACGT
>NW_011434308.1:0-513 GCF_000754665.1 Bison bison bison
CATTGCTCATTTTTTTCATGATATGCTTCTGTTTTCCCTACATGCTTATGATTTACCTAAATATATAAAGGGAACACAATGACTAATACTATATTGATGTGTCCTAAATAGCCTTTAAGATTCAATGAAGCATTAAGTATTTGTCGTGGGGACTTCCCTGGTGGTCTAGTGGCTAAGATTCTATGCTTTCAGTGCAGGGGGCCAGGGTTTGATCCCTAGTTAGGGAACTGGATTCTACGTGCTGCAACTGACACTTGGTGCAGCCAAATTAATACATTTTTTAAAAAGTATTCTGTACATTCCACTTTCATAGCATTATGGTCAATCCTACATATCCAGAAAATGGTGGAGGTGACCCTATTATGTGTAGTAGTTTTAAAAAATATTTATTCCAGGTTTTAAATAAGTCTTAGTAGAAACTAGAGTCAAGTCCATATATAAAGTTCAGACTAGGCATTCCATATCTCTTAACATGAATTGCAGAGATGGTAACTAGTCTTCACATTCATTTCA
>NW_011434309.1:0-501 GCF_000754665.1 Bison bison bison
ACATGCCTTCTCATATTTAAGTCGTACGTCTCCTTCTCATATTTAAGCGTAAGTCTCAAACTCCTTATATTTAAGCATAAGTCTCAAACTCCTTACTAGTTCTCTTTTTGTCCTGAACAATTAGGTAAAATTTTCTTTTTACCAAACACTTTGTAGGGAAAAACTCAAGGCGGTGATATGCAGCCTGCTAAAAGTCTTTTTCATCTCTTCCAACTGAGCCCAAAGAGCATTTCAGCAGTTCAACAGTTACATTCTGTTCAGAATCACTAGCTGGTTTTTTACAAAGTTTTTTCTAACTATCTTCAAAGTGAATTCTCCATAGGGGCTTTGCAGGATACTAGGATTCTAGTTGTCTAACTTATCTCCTACCCAGCAAATTAAACAAGAAGAGCTGCCTCCGTCTTTCTTATCAGAACAAGTTCCCAAAAGAGATTCAGTTCAGCCCACATTTTGGCATATACAGCATATTACCTCTGCACAACACTTAGGAAGCAATGGAGG
>NW_011434310.1:0-568 GCF_000754665.1 Bison bison bison
ACCTGTTTTGAGTGCTTGTTCAACCCACTCCAGGTCAAATATATCTAGTATTCAATGCTGCAACAGGTTATGTGTTTCTTCATCCTCCTCTGTTTAAACACACTGTAATTTACCACCCTTTGCATTTCAGTTCTGTGACATGCTTCTATCCACTCCAGGTCTAACAGAGTCAGTAGATTATCATCATCCAATGATTTAACTGTGGAACATTCCACAAGTCTTCTTCATGCACCCCATGTCAAACATACCCAGTAGCTTATCACCATCCCGTGTTTCAGTGCAGTGACATGATGTAAGTGTTTCTTCATTTTCTCCAGGTAAAGCACACTCAATAGTTTGTCACCAATGTTTCACCTGTGACATGATTCTTCTTAATTTATTTAGTTGGCTGTGTTGGGTCATAGTTGTGTCACGTAAGATAGTCCTTGAGACAAGCCAAACTCTCACCATGGCATGCAGTCTCTGGAGTGTGAGAACTTCAGTGTTTGCAGCTGTGCAGGTTTAGTTACTCTGTAGCATATGGGATGTTAGTTTCCCAGTCAGGGATTGAACCTTCATCCCCTACACT
>NW_011434311.1:0-511 GCF_000754665.1 Bison bison bison
TTCTCTGTCTACCCAGATCTTCTTCATGGCAAATGCATAATCTTCTATGCATTTATGCATAGAAACCCTTTCACTGTATCTCAAAGAATTTTCACAGATAAAGGAAATAATTAAAAACTTCCATCTTTCAAAATCCATCTTCTGTCTTTATTCTCAAAGAAAGTGAAGCATGCTGACTGGTATTTTAATACCAGTAACCTATCAAAGTTGCAAATTGTTGATTTCTTTTACTGTAACTTGCTTAGCAATTAAAATGGTGTCACAAAGATGAAGTTTTAGTCAGGCTTAGCAGAAGAACCATTCCTCAAGGAAAAGCAGAGAGAGAAAGATTTGGTGTAGGATCTCTTTGTACAATCACACTTTCTGATAGTGCCTTGCACATGAAGTATTTTACCACTGCTATAAATAAAGTTTTAAAATATTTTAGTGTCTAGGAAAATGGAGGAATTATACTAAAGGACATTATCATTTTCATTTGGCATATTCCAGCTTCTGAATTATGTATAAATTG
>NW_011434312.1:0-559 GCF_000754665.1 Bison bison bison
GAGAGGTGTCCGGGCATCGGGTTCTTACCAAGAGGGGACCGGGAAATCGGGGTGCTTCACAATGTGGAAGCACCCTCGAGGCCACGTCTGGAATGTCGTCGTGAGACCGGCCTCATCCTGAGGTGCGATCGGAAGGTCGGGAACCCCTTCCAGACAAAGCAGTGGAGTCGACCCTCCTGTGGAGATCAGGAGGGTAGAAGGGGCTCAGAGGAAGTGGTGTCGGAAAACCTCGGTGTTCCTCTCCAGGGAGACCGGGATGCCGGGCAAATTTGTGGGGGCGCATCAAGGGTGCCAAGTACCGTTTCGACCTCCAATTCCTAAAGTGGGACTTCTCCTGAGACGCTGTAACGGGAAAGGGCTTCATCTTGCGATGACGGGGGAATCACGTAGTTTTCTCGAGTTGCGGCGGGATTCTCGAGTTACGGCGGGGAATTCGGGATGCCTCTTGTGTTGGCCCAGGGAAGTCCAATCTTCCATTCGAGTTGCGAAGGAAAACTGGGCATTGCTCTCGAGTGACAGCAGGGCCAATAGACCTCATCTAGGCTTGTGTCCAGAAGCC
>NW_011434313.1:0-549 GCF_000754665.1 Bison bison bison
AAATTTTTAAGCAGTGTCATGCATCCAGGGTGAATAAGGAACCAGTGTACACCGGAAGTGAGCACTTCACAGGAAACCCAGGAAGTCCCACTAAGACAAAAACTGTGTACCCCAGGGCACACCTCAGGCTGGCTGACCCTGCTTGTCAATTAGGAACACAAGGACTGAGATGAAGCCGACACCTCATTCCCCTTTCCTCCAGAGGCAAGCACCTCAGTGAGAGACCTTGGGAACCAGACGGGGATACATGATTACATAGTGTTCCTTCCAGGAAGCTGGAATCTTGTCGTAGCTCTTCATGGAAATGAATTCCAGCATGGTCTCAATGGTGACGTAAGCAGCAATGGAGGTACCAGCTGGAAAACAAGATGAGAAAAGAGATTTGTAAGGGCACATGTTGAGAAAGCCCTTTCCAGATGAGGCTCACACAATCTGAGCAAGCACCGCCCCTTCGGGGGAATACTCATCACTCAAAGGTCATCATTTCTTCTTGGGATGCCTCATCCCCATCACCCTGTATAACCCAAACTTGGGTATTACACCTAACGA
>NW_011434314.1:0-510 GCF_000754665.1 Bison bison bison
CTATTTTTAATTTTTGAGGAGGCTTTAGACTGTTTTCTGTAGCAGTTGCACCATTTTAAAATCTATCCATAACACACAAGGTCCAGTTTCTGTACATACTTGCCAAGAGTTTTCCTTTCCTTTCCTTCCTTTTACCTTTCCTTTCCTTCATATGTAAACACACACACATGCACGAACATTTTTTTTCTACATCCTTTCCCATTCCTGTTTATCACAAATTATGAATATAGTTCCTTGTGCTACACAGTAGGATCTTTTTTTATCTTTCTATATATTAACATTATAGTTTGCATCTGCTAGTCACCAGCTCCCAATCTGTGCCTCTCCCACCCTTCCTCTCTTGGTAATCACATAGTCTGCTCACTATGTCTGTGAGTCTGTTTCTGTTTCACAGATAAGTTCATTTGTGTATAGTTTATAGTCCATATGTAAGTGATACCATATGATATTTTGTCTTTCTCTTTCTGACATCCTAAGTATTATTTTTTAATGCTAATGTAGAGTCAAGTG
>NW_011434315.1:0-555 GCF_000754665.1 Bison bison bison
CAAGTCGAGGGAGGGCTGAACCCGAGGACCTCACCGGTCCCGTGGCATCACGTGCCGTACACGGCCTCTCTCGATGGCCGAGAGGGACGTGGAATGTATGTGTCCCCGTATTGGTGTGTCGTGCCCGAAACCACGCCACGGAGAGGGATCGTGTCTGATGCTCATCATCGCTCAAAAGATACATACACCGGGTCTCTTTAGAAAACGATGGAAGGATATCTTTGAATGCCAAAGGGTGTGACGTGGGAAAGACACATCCAAGTGGAATCAGCGTGGCCGAGAGAGCTCCCCAAATAGAGAGGGAGGCCATCGAGGAAGAGGTCCGTGTGTCTCGGTCTGGATGGAATGTCCACTTGGAGCACTGACTGGGTCCCAGAGGCCTCCAGATCATCTAAGGAAACAGTGTTCCCGAAATTCAAGATACCTCTCACACCCTCCCCTTTCCCTAAATACCTTGTGACCGTCTACCCTGGAAGAAGAAACATGTCCCTTGTTGCATGACAGCAAATCCTAATTAGCTCTCAGCTGGCTTGACAACCTCACGAGGTTCAGCTT
>NW_011434316.1:0-505 GCF_000754665.1 Bison bison bison
TCTCCTTGCTATTCTTTGGAACTCTGCATTCAAATGGGTATATCTTTCCTTTTCTTCTTTGCCATTTGCTTCTCTTCATTTCAGAGCTATTTGCAAGGCCTCCTCAGACAACCATTTTGCCTTTTTGCATTTCTTTTTCTTGTGGATAATCTTGATCCCTGCCTCCTGTACAATGTCATGAACTCCTGTCCATGGTTCTTCAGGTACTCTATCAGATCTAATCCCTTGAATCTATTTGTCACTTCCACTGTATAATAAGGGATTTGATTTAGGTCATACCTGAATAGTCTACTTGTTTTCCCTACTTTCTTCAATTTAAGTCTGAATTTGGCAATAAGAAGTTTATGATCTGAGCCACAGTCAGCTCCCAGTCTTGTTTTTGCTGACTGTATAGAGCTTCTCCATCTTTGACTGCAAAGAATAAAATCAATCTGATTTCGGTATTGACCATCTGGTGATGTCCATGTGTAAAGTCGTCTCTTGTATTGTTGGAAGAGGGTGTTTG
>NW_011434317.1:0-597 GCF_000754665.1 Bison bison bison
CGCGGAGATGAGGGCCTTCGTCTCCTGCATGGCCTTGAGGCCAATCTCGCGACCTCTCTCCAAACGCCTCAGGAGGCTTGACTCCCTTTAGTCCACCCAGTGAGCTACAAGAGATGCCCGTCGCCACTCGGGAGCAGAGCGGGTTTCTTTGCTTCCACTCGAGATGAATGCCTGTCTCTCCGGGTGCGTCTGGAATGCAACCCCGAGATCCCGTTCGCCCCTGGAGAGGAGCATTGGCTTCTGGACACAACCCTAGATGAGGTCGATTGGCCCTGCAGTCACTCGAGAGCAATCCCCAGGTTTCCTCCGCAACTCGAATGGAAGATTGCACTTCCCTGGGCCAACACAAGAGGCATCCTGAATTCCCCGTCGTAACTCGAGAATCCCGCCGCAACTCGAGAAAAACCACGTGGTTCCCCCGTCATCGCAAGATGAAGCCCTTTCCCGCTACAGCGTCTCAGGAGAAGTCCCACGTTAGGAACTGGAGGTCGAAACGGTACTTGGCACCCTTGATGCGCCCCCACGAAGTTTCCCGGCATCCCGGTCTCCCTGGAGAGGAACACCGAGGTTTTTCCGGCACCACTTCCTCTGAGCCCC
>NW_011434318.1:0-665 GCF_000754665.1 Bison bison bison
ACTGCTTCATTTCTCTCATCCAATGACAGGGCTGATGTGTTGCCAAAGGCAGTACAGTACTGCCGTAGCACGAGCCCATGCACTTTTCAAGGGACGCCCCCCTTCGCAATATTCACTGCCCATATTGCTTTCTCTCCCTCTCAATATCACCTGAAGGCATGCACGTAAGACAGTGTCAAAACCCAAACACATCAAGAAAGGAACTAAAAACAAATAAAATTCAGTCCTTAAGTCACACTTAAGGACTCTTGTTGACCATGAATCTGAACTTTTTTCCTTTTTTTAAATTCAATGTTTTTCAATGACATTAGTCCATTTTTCCTTAATTTCAACAACTGAAGGTCATCTTCAGCGCCACAAGATGACAAACTCCATGAGGGCAGGTTCACGACGCATCTCATTCTCTGCTATCTCCCTGTCACCTTGCAGAATGTACAGGAATTGGTGCTCACACAGTATTAGTTCGGAGAAGGCGATGGCACCCCACTCCAGTACTCTTGCTTGGAAAATCCCATGGACGGAGGAGTCTGGTGGGCTGCAGTCCATGGGATCTCGAAGAGTCGGACACAACTGAGCGACTTCTCTTTCACTTTTCACGCTCATGCATTGGAGAAGGAAATGGCAACCCACTCCAGCGTTCTTGCCTGGAGATCCCAAGGATGGGG
>NW_011434319.1:0-518 GCF_000754665.1 Bison bison bison
AAGCGCTAATCCCTTGATTCAGCAGACCCTGATCACGTGACTGAGCAGGCCCTGATCACGTGGCTGAGCATGCACTGATCACGTGACTGAGCATGCACTGATCACGTGACTGAGAGGCACTGATCACGTGACTGAGAGGCACTGATCACGTGACTGAGCATGCACTGATCACGTGACTGAGAGGCACTGATCACGTGACTGAGAGGCGCTGATCACGTGACGTGAGGGCGCTGATCACGTGACTGAGAGGCGCTGATCACGTGGCTATCATGCACTGATCACGTGCTTCAGGAGGCAATTATCAAAGAGCTGAGCAGGCACTAATCACTTGGCTAAGAGGGCACTATTCACGGAGAGGTGCAGGAATCGTCAAGGAGCTGAGCAAACTGTAATGAAGTGTTAAGCAGACTATAACACGTGACGCAGCAGGCTTTACACCGTGACTGAGCAGACACAATTGGGCAGCTCAGCAGACACAAATGGTGCAGCTCAGCAGCACATCATGCAGCTCAGCAGGC
>NW_011434320.1:0-569 GCF_000754665.1 Bison bison bison
CTTACAAATAGCTGTGAAAAGAAGAGAAGCAAAAAGCAAAGGAGAAAAGGAAAGATATAAGCATCTGAATGCAGAGTTCCAAAGAATAGCAAGGAGAGATAAGAAAGCCTTCCTCAGCAATCAATGCAAAGAACAGAGGAAAACAACAGAATGGGAAAGACTAGAGATCTCTTCAAGAAAATTAGAGATACTAAGGGAACATTCATGCAAAGATGGGCTCGATAAAGGACAGAAATGGTATGGACCTAACAGAAGCAGAAGATATTAAGAGAGGTGGCAAGAATACACAGAAGAACTGGACAAAAAAGATCTTCATGACCAAGATAATCACGATGGTGTGATCACTCACCTAGAGCCAGACATCCTGGAATCTGAAGTCAAGTGGGCCTTAGGAAGCATCACTATGAACAAGCTAGTGGAGTGATGGAATTCCAATTGAGCTATTTCAAATCCTGAAAGATGATGCTGTGAAAGTGCTGCACTCAATATGCCAGCAAATCTGGAAAACTCAGCAGTGGCCACAGGACTGGAAAAGGTCAGTTTTATCCAATCCAAGAAGCAATGCCAAG
>NW_011434321.1:0-534 GCF_000754665.1 Bison bison bison
CTGTCTGGGGAGGCCTTACAAATAGCTGTGAAAGAAGAGAAGCAAAAGCAAAGGAGAAAAGGAAAGATATAAGTATCTGAATGCAGAGTTCCAAAGAATAGCAAGAAGAGATAAGAAAGCCTTCTTCAGCGATCAATGCAAAGAAATAGAGGAAAACAACAGAATGGGAAAGACTAGGGATCTCTTCAAGAAAATCAGAGATACCAAAGGAACATTTCATGCAAAGATGGGCTCAATAAAGGACAGAAATGGTATGGACCTAAACAAAAGCAGAAGATATTAAGAAAAGATGGCAAGAATACACAGAAGAATTGTACAAAAAAGATCTTCACAACCCAGATAATCACGATGGTGTGATCACTCACCTAGAGCCAGACATCCTGGAATGTGAAAGTCAAAGTGGGCCTTAGAAAGCATCACTACGAACAAAAGCTAGTGGAGGTGATGGAAATTCCAGTTGAGCTATTTCAAATCCTGGAAGATGATGCTGTGAAAAGTGCTGCACTCAAATATGCCAGCAAAATTTTGGAAAAA
>NW_011434322.1:0-756 GCF_000754665.1 Bison bison bison
CAGGCACACCTACAAGAAACAAGAAAAAAATTACAATAAAATAACCTAACTCTACACCTAAAGCAACTAGAAAAGGAAGAAATGAAGAACCCAGGGTTAGTAGAAGGAAAGAAATCTTAAAAATTAAGAGACAGAAATAAATGCAAAAGAAACAAAAGAGACCATAGCAAAAATCAACAAACCAAAAGCTGGTTCTTTTGAAAAGGATAAATAAAAATTAGACAAACCATAAGCCAGACTCATCAAGAAACAAAGGGAGAAAAATCAAATCATAAAATTAGAAATGAAAATGGAGAGATCACAACAGACAACACAGAAATACAAAGGATCATAAAAGACTACTATCAACAATTATATGCCAATAAAATGGACAACATGGAAGAAATGGACAAATTCTTAGAAAAGTACAACTTTCCAAAACTCGACCAGGAAGAAATAGAAATAGAAATAGAAAAAGCAAACAAAAGCCCAGGTCCAGATGGCTTCACAGCTGAATTCTACCAAAAATTTAGAGAAGAGCTAATACCTATCCTGCTCAAACTCTTCCAGAAAATTGCAGAGGAAGGTAAACTTCCAAACGCATTCTATGAGGCCACCATCACCCTAATACCAAAACCTGACAAAGATCCCACAAAAAAAGAAACTACAGGCCAATATCACTGATGAACATAGATGCAAAAATCCTTAACAAAATTCTAGCAATCAGAATCCAGCAACACATTAAAAAGATCATACACCATTACCAAGTGGGCTTTA
>NW_011434323.1:0-576 GCF_000754665.1 Bison bison bison
GATGCTATTGGCTGGGGTGGTGCCTCACTGACCAATCAGATTGAAGGGTGTGGCTCCTCATTGTCCTGAAAGGGTATAAATAGGGAGCTCAGAGGCAGAGGTTCTAGGTTAGGCCACTTCTTGGCATCATCATGACTAAGGTAACCAGGAAGCCACGGCAGTCCAGAAGAGTTCCAATGCGGTTTGCTTGCAGGATGAACGGAAAAAGAAGACCCTTTGTCAACGGAGGTACAGAGGCAGTGTGAAAGTAAGATGATTCCAACTGAGCTGCCCATGTTCTCCACTGACTTTGCTGCCCAAAACCTCTACACAGCCCTTGCCTGGCACAAAAGCCCTCATTGGCCCACATCCCTTTTTCATGAAATCTCCCTTCCAACGCCGCTTTTTTCTTCCTCAAAACTATACCCTTGTCGTGTCTTTCCAGGCACGAAATATGACCATGAGGGTCAGAAGACCTCTACAAGGAACCTTGAGAAAGAAATCCGATCATATGCCACTCAGTCGAAGAGGTAAGAAAACAGAACACCAAACTGTTTTTCCGTCTGTGCACGTAAGAACTGAATCAAAGCCGTAAAA
>NW_011434325.1:0-515 GCF_000754665.1 Bison bison bison
GCCCCAGTGTGCACTTTCTCACGAGGTACGACGATGCGGTCAATGAGCCTCTCGTGGGGCGCCAAGGAAGTCGGGTCTCCATGCGAATGGCGAGGGGGAGCGCGTCATTGCTCTCGAGCAATGGTAGGGTGCCGGGGACCAGCCCCGGCTGATCCAGGGTATTCGAAGGATAGACGGCGTAGGCGAAGATCAGGAAACAACTGCTTAATTAAATGTTAATTAAGGATATAAAGAGTAATAGTATGAGGATAGCTCAGTGAGGAAATTCAGTGGAGAAAAGAGGCTGAATAATTCAGCCAGAAGGTAAGAGAAAGAACGACATGGTGAGACCAAGTTTCGGTGAACAAGGCCCGCACTTTATTTTTCAAAGTAGTTTTTATACCTTAAGTTATGCATAGAGGATAATGAGGGCAGGGGTAGAGTCTTGAAGCAAACCAGGCTTTCTTCCTGCAAACTTATCATATGCAAAAGCTTAGGTGATTTGCATCATCTTCTGGCCCAGAGGCCTGTTAATA
>NW_011434326.1:0-525 GCF_000754665.1 Bison bison bison
AACCCATGTGCCTAGAGCCTGTGCTTCACAACAAGAGAAGCTGCTGCATTGAGAAGCCTGTGCCCCAAAACAAAGAGTAGCCCCCACTTACCACGACTAAAGAACGTTTACACTCAGCAGCAAAGACCCAGCACAACCAAAAATAAATTAAAATTTAAAAATAAATAAAATTTTTTAATAAAAAAAAACAACTCTGTGAAAGACAATATCGAAAAGGTTAGGGGACGGGAAGACAAGCCACAGACTGGGAGAAAATGTTTATGAAAGACACAACTGATTGACAAAGGATGCTATCCATAATATACAAAGAACTCTTAAAACTCAACAATAACAAAACAATCTGATTTTAAAAATAAGCCAAAGACTTTAACTGACACTGCTCCAGAGAAGATATACAGAGAACAAATAAGCATATGAACAGACGCTCTATGTCATGGCATCAGGGAAATGCAAATTAAAACAATGGGGTACCACTAAATACCTGTTAGAATAGCCAAAATCCAGAACATTGCCAGTGCCAAATGC
>NW_011434327.1:0-593 GCF_000754665.1 Bison bison bison
GATTCTGGTTTGTTTTTTTATAGCTATGTAAGACATTTTGGAGACAACGGAGGAAATTCAGACATGAATATTAGCTAATATTAGGAGGTTATTGTTAATTTTCTTAAGTGTGGTAATGGAATTATGGCTATCCAAGAGAAATGCTGTTCTAAGTAGGTACATAATGAACTATTTAAAGTGAAGTGTCGTGATGCATGGGAACAGATTCAAATATTTCACATGATTAAATCAATAAAGCAAATTTGGTAAAAATGTTGACAGTTGTTGAGTATAGATGGTAGGTTTATAGGTGATCATTGTACTGTTCTTCAGACTTTTAAAAAATAATTTTCAGGGAATCCCCTTTCACTCCAGTGACTAGGACTGCACCTTCACTGCTGTGGCCCAGGTTCAATCCCTGGTTGAGGAACTAAAATCCTACAAGTTGTGTGGCATGCCCAAAAATACAATAATAATAATAATTTTCATAATAAAAATTGGGAAAAATATGATGTGGAATGGAACAAGATTGGCAAAGTGTGGGACTTCCCTGGTGGTCCAGTCCAGTGGCTAAGACTCCACGCTCCCCAGGGGGCCCAGGTTTCATCCCTAGT
>NW_011434328.1:0-573 GCF_000754665.1 Bison bison bison
GCTCCAGTATTCCTGCCTGGGAAAACCTGTGGACAGAGGAGCCTGGTAGGCTACAGTCCATGGGGTCTCAAAGAGTTGGACACAACTGAGCATATAGGAAGTATAGCAATATAAAAGTATACCATTATATAACCTAACAGAGGATCCTTTTTCAATTCGTGTTTTGAATGGGATGTGAATCTTCCTGATCTGGAGTGTTTTAAATGTCCTTCCATCACCACCATCTGTTGAAAACACAGCTGTCAGAGAAGAGAAAATCGAGGCCCTGGCAGAGCACTCCAGTTGAAGGCACAACTGTGGACCACTGTGTGCAGCCTGATAAAGGGAGGCAAAGCTGCAGCAGCAATTAATGGCTGCAGGCATCTCCCTCTAAGACGGAACTTGGAGTAAGTGCATAGTCCTCAAGACAAGTAGATGTCCTTGACAGCGTCTGACAAGATAATATGAAATGCCCCAAAGAGCACTCAAGCTCAAGACTATCCTTTTAACCATTCCAAATAAGGTTATCCCAAGTTCCTCTGAGAGCAGGGCTTCCAGATTGCCATCTGAATCCTTGGTGTTCCTTTAAAACTC
>NW_011434329.1:0-681 GCF_000754665.1 Bison bison bison
ATGGCTCAAACCACAGGAAAGAGTACTGAGGTGTAAGCTGATAAGAAACAAACCAAGATGAGAGTCACGTCCTCGGGAGACAGAGAGGGGCATTAAGGTACAGAGCCAAGAGTTCAAACCAGACCACTCAAAGCAGGTACAAATACAGACTCTAAAGGGAGATTCAGTGATTCATCCAGCAAATGTTTACTATGCATCTGCCACGTGTCAGGCACTCTTCCAAATACCACAACGAGGATGAGACGGTAAGCAGAGGCAGTGTGGTCTCTGCCCTCAAGGAATCTGGAGCTTGCCTTTAGCCACCACCTGGAATAGTGATTCTCAATCAGTAAACAGAGGGCATCCCTTGCTATGAACCTGTTTTATGTTGTTAAGGAACAAGGAAGAGACACTTGCATATTTTTTTAAAAGCACATTCCAAATGATCTTGTACATTCTTACTGGACAGCTGCTGACAAAATCCATTATTCTCATAACATAAACTACAGAAAGTAAAGCATGGGGTAGTCTTCATGCAGAAAAGGCAGTCTGAGGAATATTTGCCAAGAATACTAACGAGCATTTGCAGCTTGCTTTTGTAAACTGGCAGGGTTGGGGAGAAGAAGCTTGTTGATTTGCATCAAGGGGCCAGAATTAGCAGATCCGGCTCCTCAGATCACTTGCATGTACTCCACCTCCCAA
>NW_011434330.1:0-672 GCF_000754665.1 Bison bison bison
CAGCTCAGCTGGCAATTGTCAAGCAGATGAGCAGACAGGAATCACCCAGCTCAGCTGGAAATTATCATGCAGATGAGCCGGCAGGAATCACGCAGCTCAGCAGGCCCTGAGCACGTGACTCTGCAGGCACTGATTACGTAGCTGATCAAGTACAGATCACGTGACTGAGCATGCACTGATCCCGTGGCTTTCATGCCCTGATCACGTGTCTGCCCATGCACTGATGGCGTGGATGATCAGGCACTGATCACATGGCTCATCATGCACTGATCACGTGTTTATCCTGCAGTGATCAGTGACTGACATGCGCTGATCATGTGACTCTGCATGCACTGATCACGTGGCTGATCAGGAACTGACCACCTGACTGAGCATGCACTGATCATATGCCGGGAGGCGGTGAGGCATTCCACTCTGAACAAAGGTCATGAGGAAGGAGGCTCGGCATACGCAAATGCGGGATCTAGCCTCAGGTATCCACCCGGATATTCTCGAGCATCTACCCCCAAAACCCAGAGTCTGGTTATTTATTGCTTTGTGCTCTCACCTCTGATTTTACTGGGGGCTATCCCCCACCACCATCTCGCTCTCTCTGTCAAAGCGTTAACTTTTAGCTCTAATTCATCAATTCCCTGTCATTCTTCCCTTTAACTCCTAGCTGAGTCTCCATCT
>NW_011434331.1:0-692 GCF_000754665.1 Bison bison bison
ATTTTGTGATGCCAACAGTATCCTAGAATTCAACTCAATTCTGACACTACCTTCCCAGAAATAGAGTCAGATTCCATAGGTGAAGGAATCTTATATAAGGCCACCCTTCATTTCCAACACCAGTGTCAAGCCCAAGTTGTTTCCCTGTGCTGCTGACTTACTGGCTGCAAACCAGAGGTTCTCACAGCCTCCTTCTTGGTTTTGATTAATTTGCTGGAACAACTAATGGAACTCAGGAAAGCGTGTTTACTCACTAATTACCCACTTATTATAAAAGACTATTAAAGAATATGAATAAATCGCCAGATGAAGAGATGCGTAGCGTGAGGTCCTGGACAAAGAAGCTCTGTGTGGCACGCAAGGTATTCTGGTTTCCCTACACAGAAACTTTCTGAAAAAGGGCAAGCGTGGTCCTTTTGGGTTTTTAAAGAGGCTTCATTACATAGTCATGATTGATTGATGGGTTCACTCCAGTCTCCAGGGATGGGACTGAAAGTTCTGTCTAATCACAGGGTTGGTTTTCCTGGCAGCCAACCCCCACCCTTGGATGGGAGCCAAAAGTCACCTTCCCTGGAGCTTTATCTGCAACTGAAGGTTAAGGGACCAAATGTTACCTTTTTTTGCCCTTATCAATCAGGACATTTCAAGGGTTTTTGGAAGTTGTGAGCCAGAAACCGTGAATGAAGACCAAA
>NW_011434332.1:0-659 GCF_000754665.1 Bison bison bison
TTCCAAACCATGAGCTCCTTCCCAAAGCCTGCCTGGCCGCCAGCCCCACCCCCCACTCCCCAGAAAAAACGGCTCAAAGAAATCTTTTCCATCTCAGGCGGAAAACTGGAAGATGTCTTGTCTTGTCTGTCTGGATTGATGTCTGTGTCAGTGTGAGCCTTGTGATTTTTGATAATAGTGCTCAAGTTCTGAGTTCTTATTTCAATGGTCTCCAGACAAGGCAGCCCTTGCAAACCCAACTGCTTCCAATACAAGAAAACTTTGACCTCACGGGAATGTCAGAGTCCCGTGAACTGGGAACCTAGTCAATATGAAATATCTAGTAGTTTTGTTTTTGCTCCTCTACTGTAGACATGTCTAAGAGTCATCCAACATCGAAGCACAAAATGTTCATAGTGCCTCGGTTTGTTCTAAGGTAAAAATTGCTATATCGTTATATCTGTCACAAGCATGTCAACAAGAAAGTACCTCGAAAGAACAGGAACAAAACGAAAATTAAATGTGATATGAGCTTTTTAGATAAAACTATGAACACTAATTTACACGTCTGAAAATATCTGCCTATGAGAGTCTTGATTGAAGCCAGAGGAGAAGGGGACGACAGAGGCTAAGATGGTTGGATGGCATCACTGATTCGATGGACATGAGTTTGAGTCAAG
>NW_011434333.1:0-526 GCF_000754665.1 Bison bison bison
CATCACTCATTATCAGAGAAATGCAAATCAAAACCACTCTGAGGTACCATTTCACACCACTCAGAATGGCTGCGATCCAAAAGTCTACAAGCAATAAATGCTGGAGACGTTGTGGAGAAAAGGGAACCCTCTTACACTGTTGGTTGGAATGCAAACTAGTACAGCCACTATGGAAAACAGTGTGGATATTCTTTAAACAACTGGAAATAGAACTGCCTTACGATCCAGCAATCCTACTGCTCAGCATACACACTGAGGAAACCAGAGGGAAAGAGACACATGTACCCCAATGTTCATCGCAGCACTGTTTATAATAGTCAGGACATGGAAGCAACCTAGATGCCCATCAGCAGATGAATGGATAAGAAAGCTGTGGTACATATACATAATGGAGTATTACTGAGCCATTAAAAAGAATACATTTGAATCAGTTCTAATCAGATGGATGAAACTGGAACCTATTATACAGAGTGAAGTAAGCCAGAAAGAAAAACCCAATACAGTGTACTAAAGCATATATATGGAA
>NW_011434334.1:0-574 GCF_000754665.1 Bison bison bison
TTTTCCGGACGATGCACGGGCGAGTCACTGCCCCTTCGTGTTGACTTCATTCACAGGGTGGAGTTCGGAGAGGTGTCCGGGCATCGGGTTCTTCCCAAGAGGGGACCGGGAAATCGGGGTGCTTCGCAATGTGGAAGCACCCACGAGGCCACGTCTGGAATGTCGTCGTGAGACCGGCCTCATCCTGAGGTGCGACCGGAAGGTCGGGAACCCCTTCCAGACAAAGCAGGGGAGTCGACCCTCCTGTGGAGATCAGGAGGGTAGAAGGGGCTCAGAGGAAGTGGTGCCGGAAAACCTCGGTGTTCCTCTCCAGGGAGACCGGGATGCCGGGGAACTTTGTGGGGGCGCATCAAGGGTGCCAAGTACCGTTTCGACCTCCAATTCCTAACGTGGGACTTCTCCTGAGACGCTGTAGCGGGAAAGGGCTTCATCTTGCGATGACGGGGGAACCACGTGGTTTTTCTCGAGTTGCGGCGGGATTCGTCGAGTTACCACGGGGAATTCGGGATGCCTCTTGTGTTGGCCCAGGGAGTCCAATCTCCATTCGAGTTGCGAAGGAAGCGTGGGGATTGCT
>NW_011434335.1:0-614 GCF_000754665.1 Bison bison bison
GCGGGGAGGGAGGGCGCTACTATCACTGATAGGTATGTTCACCAATCTGTCGAATGCCAATATAAAAGTCAGTTCTTGGTTGCTGAAGGGAAATGTATGACTTGGTATTAAAAGAAGGTATGTGGCATGAAATCGCATTTTCTGAAGGAAAACGACGTCGTTCTTTCTTCCAGGTGGCAGTTTTCAGGATGGGAGAAGCAAAGGAATGGGTACAGAATGGGATAAGGAGTTGTAGGGAAAGTGGACCCCAGAAAGAGTGTTGTGCCTAGCACAAGGTTTCTTGAGAGGTTGAACTGCCTTTGCTAATGGATTTTAAGTTTCTTTACCGTCTTCCGTGATCTCTTCTAGGTTGACCTAGAACAGAAATCTTTTGTTTAGCTTTTGGCTAAGTGGAGAAGTATTGCTTCAGGGTGACTTGTGTGATCCTACCTGACTGTTCTAAACCCTTTTTGATATCTATGCACTGCTGCTGCTGCTGCTGCTGCTGCTGCTGCGAAGTCGTTTCAGTCGTGTCCGAGTCTGTGTGACCCCCATGGACGGCAGCCCACCAGGCCCCGCAGTCCCTGGGGTTCTCCAGGCAAGAACACTGGAGTGGGTTGCCATGTCCTCCTCCA
>NW_011434336.1:0-1388 GCF_000754665.1 Bison bison bison
CTGGGCCACAGGATTCCTGCCTCCTCATCTGCCTGATAATCGCCAGCTCGGCTGCAGGATGCATGCCTGCTCATAGGCTTGATAATCGCCAGCTGGGCCGCAGGATTCATGCCTGTTCAGCTGCTTGATAATCGCCAGCTGGGCCGCAGGATTCATGCCTGCTCAGCTGCCTGAAAATCGCCAGCTGGGCCCCATGATTCATGCCTGCTCAGCTGCTTGATATTCGCCAGCTGGGCCGCATGATTCATGCCTGGTCAGCTGCTTGATAATCGCCAGCTGGTTGCAGGATTCATGTCTGCTCAGCTGCTTGATAATCTCCCGCTGGGCCCCAGGATTCATGCCTGCTCAGCTGCTTGATAATCGCCAGCTGGGCCGCATGATTCATGCCTGCTCAGCTGCTTGATAACCGCCAGCTGGGCCGCATGATTCATGCCTGCTCAGCTGCTTGATAATCGCCAGCTGGGCCGCAGGATTCATGCCTGCTCAGCTGCTTGATAATCGCCAGCTGGGCCGCAGGATTCATGCCTGCTCAGCTGCCTGATAATAGCCCGCTGGGCCGCATTATTCATGCCTGTTCAGCTGCTTGATAATCGCCAGCTGGGCAGCAGGATTCATGCCTGCACAGCTGCTTGACAATCGACCGCTGGGCCGCAGAATTCATGCCTGCTCAGCTGCCTGAAAATCGCAAGCTGGGCCGCATGATTCATACCTGCTCATCTGCTTCATAATCGCCAGTTTGGCCACAGGATTCATGCCTGGTCAGCTGCTTGATAATCTCCCGCTGGGCCACAGGATTCCTGCCTCCTCATCTGCCTGATAATCGCCAGCTCGGCTGCAGGATGCATGCCTGCTCATTTGCTTAATAATCGCGAGCTGGGCCGCAGGATTCATGCCTGCTCAGCTGCTTGATAATCGCCCGCTGGGCCGCAGGATTCATGCCTGCTCAGCTGCCTGATAACCTCCAGAAGGGCCGCAGGATTCATGCCTTCTCAGCTGCTTGATTAATCGCCAGGTGGGCCGCATGATTCATGCCTGGTCAGCTGCTTGATAATCGCCAGCTGGGCCGCAGGATTCATGCCTGCACAACTGCTTGACAATCGACCGCTGGGCCGCAGAATTCATGCCTACTCAGCTGCCTGAAAATCGCAAGCTGGGCCGCATGATTCATACCTGCTCATCTGCTTCATAATCGCCAGTTTGGCCACAGGATTCATGCCTTGTCAGCTGCGTGATAATCGCCAGCTGGTTGCAGGATTCATGCCTGCTCAGCTGCTTGATAATCGCCAGCTGGGCCGCATGATTCATACCTGCTCAGCTGCTTGATAACCGCCAGCTGGGCCGCATGATTCATGCCTGCTCAGCTGCTTGATTCTTGCCTGCTGAGGCAC
>NW_011434337.1:0-523 GCF_000754665.1 Bison bison bison
GTGCATGCGCAGTCACGTCATCAGTGCATGATAGCCACTGATCAGTGCATGCTCAGTCACGTGATCTGGACTTGATCAGCCACGTGATCAGTGCCTGCAGAGTCACGTGATCAGGGCCTGCTGAGCTGCGTGATTCCTGCCGGCTCATCTGCATGACAATTGCCATCTGAGTTGCGTGATTCCTGCCTGGTCACGTGCTTGATTATTGCCCGTTGAGCGTCATGATTCGTCACTGCTGAGCTCCATGCTTATTGCCTGCTGATTGCGTGGATCGTGTCTGATCAGCTCTTTGAGTATTGCCTCCTGAGGTCCCTGTTCGGTCGCCAACTGCTGGGGACCAGCCCCAACTGATCCAGGGTATTCGAAGGAGAGATGGCCTAGGTGACTATTTATATGATAATCAGAGATGTCAAGAATAATAGTATGAGGAGAGCTCAGTAGGAATATTCGGTGGAGAAAAGAGACTGAGTAGCTTGGTTTACGCGGAAGACCAATCAAACTTCAAGACAAGAAGTTTGCCCCA
>NW_011434338.1:0-532 GCF_000754665.1 Bison bison bison
TCTCGTGATGACGGGGGAGGCTCGGGGTTGTTCTCGAGCGGCGGCCCCAGTGTGCGCTTTCTCACGAGGTACGACGGTGAGGTCAATGAGCCTCTCGTGGGGCGCCAAGGAAGTCGGTTCTCCATGCGAATGGCGAGGGGGAGCGCGTCATTGCTCTCGAGCAATGGTAGGGTGCCGGGGACCAGCCCCGGCTGATCCAGGGTATTCGAAGGAGAGACGGCGTAGGCGAAGATCAGGAAACAACTGCTTAATTAAATGTTAATTAAGGGTATAAAGAGTAATAGTATGAGGATAGCTCAGTGAGGAAATTCAGTGGAGAAAAGAGGCTGAATAATTCAGCCAGAAGGTAAGAGAAAGAACGACATGGTGAGACCAAGTTTCGGTGAACAAGGCCCGCACTTTATTTTTCAAAGTAGTTTTTATACCTTAAGTTATGCATAGAGGATAATGGGGGAAGGGTAGAGTCTTGCAGCAAACCAGGCTTTCTCCTGCAAACTTATCATATGCAAAAGCTTAGGTGATTTGCATCATC
>NW_011434339.1:0-698 GCF_000754665.1 Bison bison bison
AACAGAGAAAATTTGGAACAGAATAATGACCACTATTAGAGAAAATTTTAAAGAACATTCTACTTTACTTGAAAGGAAAATGATAGATCTATTTTTCAACAGGAAAAGATTTTCAAAGCATAATTCCACTTAGGTGAAATTGAAATACAGAGAGAAAATGCAAACACGAGGTACATAGAGAAATATCTAGCAAAAGTACTTGCACGCTTGAATAGTGCTCTCTGAGGTGTGTCATGATATTAGTTGAGAAGCTGGCTGAGTCACTTTAACTTTGGCATCCTTAAATTTTGGTACTAGTTGTACATTTTAACAGTAATAATCCTATATTAATTTTCAAACTATTCTTCCTTTTGTGGATTTAGCTATTACTAGATTATGACATTACTTATTTTGAGTTTTAATATGCACTGGGATGTATTATGAATGATATTTAATATTTTTCTATAAATGTAAAATAATATATTCACATAGAATCTGTTTAGCTGCCCAATACAGTCTTTATTTCTTCATGTTCATCACACTGGAATAACTTGGCATGTGTGTATTTTGAGGGACTAGAATTTTGAGAGAACAAAAGATTTCTTAAACTGTGGTACAAATTGCATGATTATTTTCCATGAATAACAAAACATCTGCAGAATAACATGACTAATGTCTGCAGAATAATGCAAATAAAATGTCTGTGGGATAAAAGATCC
>NW_011434340.1:0-595 GCF_000754665.1 Bison bison bison
AATCACATGAGTCTGCAGTTCAAATGTCCTTTGGTATGCTGTGCTAAGTCGCTTCAGTCACGTCTGACTGTCCGAGCCTGCCAGGCTCCTCTGTCCATGGGAATTTTCCAGGCAAGAATACTGGAGTGGGTTGCCGTGCCCTCCTCCAGGGGATCTTCCCAATCCAGGGATCGAATTCCTGCATTGGTAGATAGGTTATTTACCACTAGCACCACCTGGGGCAAAAGTGCCTAAATGGAGATCAGGGAAACCCAGTTAGGAGAATGGACTCAGAGACAAGAAAGTGAGGGAAGGAGATTCTTAGCCACATTCAGAGAAGCCCTGCAGGTAGTTCTGCAGGTGGAAGAGGAGGAGGAAGCAGGCTGGAGCTGTGTAGAAGATGAAAGAGGGAACTAAAGCAGGGGCCCCCAACCTCTAGGATCTAATGCCTGATGATCTGAGGTGGAGCTGATCAAAATAATAGAAATAAGTGTTCGGTCACTCAGCCATGTCCAACCCTTTGTGACCCTATGGACTGTACGCCCACAAGACTCCGCAGTCCATTGAATTCTTCAGGCAAGAATACTGGAGTGGGCTGTCTATTTCCTTCTCCAGG
>NW_011434341.1:0-531 GCF_000754665.1 Bison bison bison
AAGGCCTCGCCTTTGGGCTCAAGGCCTTTACCGCTCCACCCCTTTGCTGAAAGATCAGAGCCGCGCGGTTTTCCCAAGCAGCCTAGTGTCCGCTGCAAGTCCAAGGGCCAGAACCCTGAACTCTGGCCGGCTGGCCCAGCCCTGCTTCTGGCACTTTGGAGGCCAGCGGGCCCTTGACCACCTGCTGGGATGGGAAAGGGAAGGGTCCACGAATTGCACCCTAGAAACTTAGTAGGGTGCATGGGTTTCAAAACCCGGTGGCCGCCCCGGCAGAAAACAAGGGAGGAGGGCACCCTGCTGCCCTTTCATGGCAGCATCTGTGGCTGTCCTGCTGAGGGGGCCTTTCCATGGGGACCGTGTGCAGTACAAGTTTGGTGTTTTGGAACCGAATAATTAGAACGTGTAAAAATTTTAAATGATGTGGTGGTTTGATTCAAACAAAACAAACAAACAAAATACCAAGCTCCAAGTTTTTTGCAAATTTAGGTTTAATATTGAAGGCCTGTTTTCCTTCCACTGTGGCATTCTACG
>NW_011434342.1:0-601 GCF_000754665.1 Bison bison bison
ATTCCTGCCTGCTCTGCTTCTTGATTATTGCCTGCTGAGCTGCGTGATTCCTGCTTGCTCAGCTCCAGGATTATTGCCTGCTGAGCTGCGTGATTCGTGCCTGCTCAGCTCCTTGATTACTGTCTGCTGAGCTGCGTGATTCCTGCCTGCTCAGCTCCAGGAGTATTGTCTGCTGGGCTGCAAGATTCGTGTCTGCTCAGTCACGGTGTCAAGCCTGCTGAGTCACGTGTTTAGAGTCTGCTTAGCCACTTAATGGCAGTCTGCTCAGCTCCTTGATTTTGCCAGCTGACTGCGAGATCGTGCCTGCTCAGCTCCTTGATCTTTGCCTGCTGAGCTGTGTGATTCCTGCCTGCTCAGCTCCATGAGTATTGCCTGCTGAGCTGCATGATTGGTGTCTGCTGAGCTGCACCATTTGTGTCTGCTGCTGCACCATTGGTGTTTGCTGAGCTGCCCAAATTGTGTCAGCTCAGTCACGGGTGTAGAGCCTGCTGCGTCACGTGTTTAGAGTCTGCTTAACCACTTCTTTACAGTTTGCTCAGCTCCTTGACGATTTCCTGCACCTCTCCGTGAATAGTGCCCTCTTAGCCAAGTGATTAGTGCC
>NW_011434343.1:0-637 GCF_000754665.1 Bison bison bison
CTCTAAAAGCTCATATCACATTTAATTTTTCGTTTTGTTCCTGTTCTTTCGAGGTACTTTCTTGTTGACAAGCTTGTGACAGATATAACGATATAGCAATTTTTACCTTAGAACAAACCGAGGCACTATGAACATTTTGTGCTTCATGTTGATGACTCTTAGACATGTCTACAGTAGAGGAGCAAAAACAAAACTACTAGATATTTCATATTGACTAGTTCCCAGTTCACGGGACTCTGACATTCCCTGAGGTCAAAGTTTTCTGTATTGGAAGCAGTTGGGTTTGCAAGGGCTTGCCTTGTCTTGAGACCATTGAAATAAGAACTCAGAACTTGAGCACTATTATCAAAAATCACAAGGCTCACACTGACACAGACATCAATCCAGACAGACAAGACAAGACATCTTCCAGTTTTCCGCCTGAGATGGAAAAGATTTCTTTGAGCCGTTTTTTCTGGGGAGTGGGGGTGGGGGCTGGCGGCCAGGCAGGCTTTGGGAAGGAGCTCATGGTTTGGAATTGCATATGAAAAGAACCAGCTTTCCGGGTTCCAAGGAATCAAGTTTCCTTGCAAACCAACTTTGTCCGGTTCTAGAGAATATCATGGCCCTCCTAGGTCAGGTCATCTTTCCTTTCCGT
>NW_011434344.1:0-560 GCF_000754665.1 Bison bison bison
GCAAACTAGTACAGCCACTATGGAGAACAGTGTGGAGATTCCTTAAAAACTGGAAATAGAACTGCCTTATGATCCAGCAATCCCACTGCTGGGCATACACACTGAGGAAACCAGAAGGGAAAGAGACACGTGTACCCCAATGTTCATCGCAGCACTGTTTATAATAGCCAGGACATGGAAGCAACCTAGATGTCCATCAGCAGATGAATGGATAAGAAAACTGTGGTACATATACACAATGGAGTATTACTCAGCCATTAAGAAGAATACATTTGAATCAGTTCTAATGAGGTGGATGAAACTGGAGCCTATTATACAGAGTGAAGTAAGCCAGAAGGAAAAACACCAATACAGTATACTAACACATATATATGGAATTTAGAAAGATGGTAACAATAACCCTGTGTAGGAGACAGCAAAAGAGACACTGATGTATAGAACAGTCTATGGACTCTATGGGAGAGGGAGAGGGTGGGAAGATTTGGGAGAATGGCATTGAAACATGTAAAATATCATGTATGAAACGAGATGCCAGTCCAGGTTCGATGCACGATACTGGA
>NW_011434345.1:0-677 GCF_000754665.1 Bison bison bison
ATAGATCTGACCCAGACTCCTTTCAAATGGCTGCTTCTTTGTTAGAACTCAGTGTGTGAGAATTTGCACGCAGCCTCTAAGGGCAGAGTCTCTGTTTTCTACAGCTTTGCAGCTCTCCTGTGTGCAAACCCAGCTGGCCTTCAAAGCCAAATGTTCTAGGGGCTCCTCTTACCAGTGCAGGATCCCTGGGCTGGGGAGACTGATCCAGGGCTCAAACCCTTCCTCCTTGGGGGGAACTTGTGCAATTGTGATTATCCACACATTTGTGGATCTCCCACCCCAGGGATGGGTTTTGATTATACATCTCCACCCCACCTACCTCGTGGTTCCTACTTTATATCTTTAGTTGTGGAAATTCTGTTCTGCTAGTATTCAGGTCATTCTCATAGACAGTTGCTCTGTAGGTAGTTGTAATTTTGGAATGACCTGGGAGAAAGTAAGCTCAGGGTCTTACTACTCTGCCATCTTGACCTAAAGTTAACAAATATTTTTTTAATGACTCAAATATTTTATTTAATGACAGGTTTGTGATAAACCTGTGAAGGAAAAGTGCAACCTTATATTTACACAGCAAAAACAACTTTTGTATAAATCCCAACCATTTTGGACACAGAAGTGGCAAATATTTTTCTAGGCTGCTGGGAGATTAATTATCAGAAAGATGTCTGACATAGCCA
>NW_011434346.1:0-640 GCF_000754665.1 Bison bison bison
GAGTGCTCCTGGCGAACCCAGGGCCCGTGGTTTGCACAGAGCATGGCCCGCTTGCCGCCCCTGCGATCACAGCCCGCGTGCTGTCAGGACAGGGTTGTTGTGAGCGGAGCTGACGCTGTTCTTGGCCGACAGGCAGGAGAGAGAGACACAGCAGCATTGAGGATAGGCTGCGCCAGATGGAGGCCCAACTGGAGGCAAAGAACAAGGAGCTGCGGCGGGTGCCTGTGCTGACAGGGAGGCGGCGTCTGGGCAGGAGACGTGGCTTGGGCGGGGCCAGCACTGCCTTTCTCCACCAGTCCCGTCTCTGGCATCGAGTGTGTGCCTGTGTGGCCCCATCTGCTGATCCGGGCACCCACCTCCTTGGGAGCAGGGCCAGAGGTGGTCGCCCATAGGCAGTGGGTAGGAGCCAGGGCTTCCCCACATTCAAAGAGGCTGCTTGTTGCTCTGACCAGCCAGTCCGGGGAGCTGCTTGGGATACAGGTGGACCTCCCAACTGCCCCTCAGACAAACCTAGGGGTGCCAGCCTGGGGCCCATGAAACGGAAGGCATGGCACCCAGGTGTGGAGCCTGCTTGCCTCAGACGTGGCGCTGGAGTCCCACATGCCAAACCGCTGGTCCAGACACGGTGTGTGTGTAGGAT
>NW_011434347.1:0-576 GCF_000754665.1 Bison bison bison
TTTTAGAATGACGTGTAGAAAGTAAAGGGGAAACTCCCTTTGTATTCTACTTTTTCGTACATTTGTTATTTTCAAATGTTCTATTTCCCAAAGATAAGCTACCTTATTTTTGTTGAAGTAGAGTTGATTTACAATGTTGTGTTAGTTTCAGGTGTACAGCAAAGTGATTCAGTTATACATATGTTATTTTTTTCAGATTTCTTTTTCATTACAGGTTATTATAAGATATTGAATATAGTTCTCTCTGCTATACAGCAGGTCCTTATTGTTTATCTATTTCTATATCATGATGTATATCTGTTAATCCTAATTTATCCCTTCCTACCCTCTCCCCTTTGATTACTTGTTTTTTCCTATGTCTGTGAGTCTGTTTCTGTTTTATAAATAAACTCATGTGTGTTATTGTTAGATGCCACATGTAAGTGATATCATATGATATCTGTCTTTTTTATGGCTGAGTAATATTCCATTATCAGAGAAGGAAGTGACAACCACTCCAGTATTCTTGCCTAGAGAATTTCATGGACAGGGAAGCCTGGCGGGCTGCCATCCATGGGATGGCAAAGAGTCGAACAT
>NW_011434348.1:0-505 GCF_000754665.1 Bison bison bison
CAATGCAGGAGACCCGGGTTCAATCCCTGGGTCAGGAAGATCTCCTGAAGAAAGAAATGGCAACCCACTCCAGTATTCTTGCCTGGAAAATTCCTTGGATGGAGGAACCTGGTAGGCTACAGTCCATGGATCGCAAAGAGTCGGACACGACTAAGCGAATCCACTTTCTTTTATTCTTTCCTGGCTGGCATGGCAGCCATAACACAGTCTCTCTCTTGGCTGATGCAGCAGCCATAGCAGCATCCACAACATAACCATAATGTAGCTGTTATACAGAGCCATAGCATAACCTCATATAACATAACCATGATGTTGCTCCAGTGTAACCCCAAAGAAGTAGTAGCTAGGGCTTTCATGGTGAAGCTTATACAGGGGTACTGCACAAAGTAGCCATAACCAAATGAGTACCTTGTAATGCACATGTGCAGTGCTATAAGTGATCTCAGCTATTACATAACCGTGCAAAGTCATTGTTTACAGAACATGGGGCAAGAGGGCATGAGAG
>NW_011434349.1:0-574 GCF_000754665.1 Bison bison bison
CCCCCCAAAATAACCAGAGTCTGCCTACTTTATTGCTTTGTGCTCTCAACTCTGATGTCACTGTGGGCTGTCCCCCACCACCATCTCGCTCTCTCTGTCAAAGAGTTAACTTACAGCTCCAATTCATAAAGTTCCTTGTCATTCTTCCCTGTAACTAGCAGCCGAGTTTCAATCTGGAGCGCGGAACCCACCACGCTTCCTAATTATGCCTGGGCTGCTATGACCCACTCGAGAAGGTGTCTAGGGTGAGGCACCTTCCGCTCTTCGAGAGGGCGCCTGCGGCCTTATGTAAGTGGTGCAAATTTCTTGTCTTGAAGTTTTATTGGTCTCCCGCCTAAACCAAGCTACTCAGTCTCTTTTCTCCACCGAATTTTCCTACTGAGCTATCCACATACTATTATTCTTGATATCTCTGATGAGCATATAAATAGTCGCCTAGGCCATCTCTCCTTCGAATACCCTGGATCAGCTGGGGCTGGTTCCCGGCAGGGTGGCCGCCCGAACACGGACCTCAGGAGGCAAATACTCAAAAGAGCTGAGCAGACACGAAACCACGCAAATCAGCAGGCTATAA
>NW_011434350.1:0-719 GCF_000754665.1 Bison bison bison
ATGATTTCTCATCATTGAAATGATGTTATGCATTTTTTTGAAAGGACACCTTAGAAATAATGCTTTATCTTTTTTAGTGAATCGTATCAAGTAGTTCATAATAAGATGTTATTAAACTTGGTAATATAATCAAAGTGGCTTCTTCCATGGTTCTTCATAATAAAGTTACTATCTTTTCCTTTGTACTTTACCAATATATTGGAAAGGTAGTTTGAGATTATGAAATCCTGACTCTCTTCATACTTTTTAATATCCATCAGAGGATTCTGTCTTTAAAATTTACTACTGTGGTGTTTTCCTAATGGTAATTTTTTTTCTTCTTGCCTTCTTTATCAGTTTTAATAGTACTATAAGAAAGGATAGCCTGTCATTCCCCATATATTAATAAATAGACTATTTTAACAATATGAATTTATTAATATTCTATAGTTGAAGTCTAATACTGTCATTTATTTTGCTGTTCAAATTTCTTTTCCTGTTTTTGCCATTAGGAGATTCTTCAGTTTGAATTGGCTTTTGTAGTTCTTTCAACAAGCCCTCATTTTTTTCTTTTTTGAGCCTTCTTTATTTTCTGAGAATATAAAAATGTTCCAGCTCTTGTATTTCCTCTGTCCTGAAGTCACTCACTTCTCTAAATAGTCACAGCTCCTTTTATAGGGAATGGTGTTTAGAAGGCAAAATGGAACACTGTGTGTGCTGATTACGCTGTGTTCTGTATA
>NW_011434351.1:0-521 GCF_000754665.1 Bison bison bison
TTTGGGCCACTCAACCTGGCCCGGGGCAAGAAAACACATGTGTGAGGAAGAGCACCAGGTGTACTGGGGAAAGAGGCCAGGCCTCCGGGAGCACTGCCAATCATTCTGGCATCTACCATTCAATTGCTGCAAGAAGGTGTGCTGTGTAGGCAGCCAAACAGGGATGTGTTGGTGCACGGATACATTCAGAGTCAGGGGACCATCAGGACAAAGAATGCCAGTCTGCCAACTGCCTGGTCTCAGGCCTGCAATTCCACTCCACGTACCGTCCTGGCCAACACAATTTAATGATGTCCCCCCAAGAACCCCCGAGACCCCCTCAGGTGAATCGGGGCCCCCTTCACCTAATAGCCACTGACCTTCCAGGGAAACACACCCACTCTTGGCACCACAATGGACTCACCAGCATGGGAAAGGATAAAAGGTACCTGAGGGCCTCCATGTCATTAAGCCCCTTCTCTGATATGCAGCATATCCATGAAAAAATGGCTTTCAGCCCCATGACAAAAGGGCCCCAGTGG
>NW_011434352.1:0-550 GCF_000754665.1 Bison bison bison
AAGGAGAAATTAACAATAACACAATAATAGTGGGAGACTTTAATACCCCACTCACACCTATGGATAGATCAACTAAACAGAAAATTAATAAGGAAACACAAACTTTAAACGATACAATAGACCAGTTAGACCTAATTGATATCTATAGGACATTTCATCCCAAAACAATGAATTTCACCTTTTTCTCAAGCGCACATGGAACCTTCTCCAGGATAGATCACATCCTGGGCCATAAAGCTAGTCTTGGTAAATTCAAAAAAATAGAAATCATTCCAAGCATCTTTTCTGACCACAATGCAGTAAGATTAGATCTCAATTACAGGAGAAAAACTATTAAAAATTCCAACATATGGAGGCTGAACAACACGCTGCTGAATAACCAACAAATCACAGAAGAAATCAAAAAAGAAATCAAAATTTGCATAGAAACGAATGAAAATGAAAACACAACAACCCAAAACCTAGTGGGACACAGTAAAAGACAGTCCTAAGGGGAAAGTTCATAGCAATACAGGCACACCTCAAGAAACAAGAAAAAAGTCAAATAAAT
>NW_011434353.1:0-502 GCF_000754665.1 Bison bison bison
AAAGGAAAATCAATTTAACATGTGTGTTTGGGGGATAGTGCCAGAAGGCTTTCAAGGAAATGACCTTTGAGCTGAGTTCTCAAAGAAAGTAGAAGCAGAGAATGTTCTATGACAGGCAGGTGGAAACAGGACACAATTAAAAAAAAATCTCAATGCTTAGAAAGTGTTCTTTGCCTTTTAATTATGATTCAAATGCTATATTTAATTTCACTTTTTACACCTTATAGAGGATAGTAGAGGGATGTAGGGAGACTGAACAGGACTCAGGAGGCCTGGGTGCATCATCTGGGTTTTGTGGCTTCCTTATCAACCTCTCTGGGCTCTGGTTCCCAATCTAGACAGAGAGGGATTTGGGCAGGATGACCTCTGAAGTACTTTTCCAATTAAAATTGCTGACTCTTTGGTTCAGGTAAAGAAATCCTGGCTGGCTAGTATCTGTATGGATTCATGTGTTGAGAAAAATGTTCCAATTAAGTAAAATTCATTACAAGTATTACATTGT
>NW_011434354.1:0-625 GCF_000754665.1 Bison bison bison
GCAGATGATACCACCCTTATGGCAGAAAGTGAAGAGGAACTCAAAAGCCTCTTGAGGAAAGTGAAAGAGGAGAGTGAAAAAGTTGTCTTAAAGCTCAACATTTAGAAAACGAAGGTCATGGCATCTGGTCCCATCACTTCATGGGAAATAGATGGTGAAACAGTGGAAACAGTGTCAGACTTTATTTTGGGGGCTCCAAAATCACTGCAGATGGTAATTGCAGCCATGAAATTAAAAACGCTTACTCCTTGGAAGGAAAGTTATGACCAACCTAGATAGCATATTGAAAAGCAGAGACATTACTTTGCCAACAAAGGTCCATCTAATCAAGGCTATGGTTTTTCCAGAAGCCGTGTATGGATGTGAGAGTTGGACTGTGAAGAAAGATGAGCGCTGAAGAATTGATGCTTTTGAACTGTGGTGTTGGAGAAGACTCTTGAGAGTCTCTTGGACTGCAAGGAGATCCAACCAGTTCATTCTAAAGGAGATCAGTCCTGGGTGTTCATTGGAAGGATGATGCTAAAGCTGAAACTCCAATACTTGGCCACCTCATGCGAAGAGTTGACTCATTGGAAAAGACGCTGATGCTGGGAGGGAGTTGGGGGCAGGGAGGAGGAAGGGGGAT
>NW_011434355.1:0-766 GCF_000754665.1 Bison bison bison
CAATATACTTAAAATGCATGACACCAGAAAGTCTCTTCACACAACTGTCCACGAGAAGTGAACCATGGTGTCCTGATGGACAGAGCCGCAAGGAACCAGAAGCCAAATCTTCACAGGTGTGCTGGTTTGTACTCTAGTCTCTATAATCAAAAATAACGCAGAATAGGACACCAAAAACAGAATATAGAAAGGGATGATATTAAAGTCTCTACAAATACTGAAAAAAGATGTTTTGGGCCTGAAGAAGGTGAAGGTGACTATGACAATACAGATGTCAGCAGAGGGCAGGTGGGAATGATCACAGGTGGAGAGGCCAGAGCTGTGGAAACACACAGACCTGACACCGTCCAGTGCCTTCTGTGGCACAGCCTGCTCCAGCTCCAGACGCCTCGAGCCCTTGGCTCAACTGTGTGTCAGAATTAGTTTTTAATACTTGATGAGGTGCTTGGGAATTAAAAAGACATGTTAGCACAACCTCTTCCCTGCTCACATACACGGTTTGTCACTCGCTATACACTCCAGTACACTCGCTGGGACTAGAATTTCCCTGTCTGGGAAGCAGAATCATCTTGAGGCTTTCTACCTGCCAAACCCAGCACAGGGCTTTCTACAACCACTGCGCTGGCACTTACGGACTGAACAAGTGTCTGAGACTCGTGTTTCTCCCTTTTTTGTCTGTGAGCTCCTTGTGGACAGCAGCTATGGTGTTTCCTTATCCCTGGGCGCTTCACACGATGCCTGGAGCTCAGGAAACATCTGTGAACCA
>NW_011434356.1:0-777 GCF_000754665.1 Bison bison bison
CAACTCCCGAAGTTCACTCAGACTCACGGCCATCGAGTCAGTGATGCCATCCAGCCATCTCATCCTCTGGCCTCCCCTTCTCCTCTTGCCCCCAATCCCTCCCAGCATCAGAGTCTTTTCCAATGAGTCAACTCTTCACATGAGGTGGCCAAAGTATTGGAGTTTCAGCTTTAGCATCATTCCTTCCAAAGAAATCCCAGGGCTGATCTCCTTCAGAATGGACTGGTTGGATCTCCTTGCAGTCCAAGGGACTCTCAAGAGTCTTCTCCAACACCACAGTTCAAAAGCATCAATTCTTCAGCGCTCAGTCTTCTTCAGAGTCCAACTCTCACACCCATACATGACCACAGGAAAAACCATAGCCTTGACTAGATGAACCTTTGTTGGCAAAGTAATGTCTCTGCTTTTGAGTATGCTATCTAGGTTGGTCATAACTTTCCTTCCAAGGAGGAAGCGTCTTTAATTCATGGCTGCAGTCACCATCTGCAGTGATTTCGAGCCCCAAATAAAGTCTGACACTGTTTCCACTGTTCCCCATCTATTTCCCATGGAGTGATGGGACCAAGTGCCATGATCTTCGTTTCTGAATGTTGAGCTTTAAGCCAACGTTTTCACTCTCCACTTTCACTTTCATCAAGATACTTATAGTTCCTCTTCACTTTCTGCCATAAGGGTGGTGTCATCTGCCTATCTGAGTTATGATATTCTCCGGCAATTCCGATTCCAGCTTGTGCTTCTTCCCGCCAACGTTTCCATGATGTACTCTGCATATAAGTT
>NW_011434357.1:0-770 GCF_000754665.1 Bison bison bison
TTGACTCCCTTTAGTCCACCCAGTGAGCTCCAAGAGATACACGTCGCGACTCGAGAGCAGAGCGGGGTTCTTTGCTTCCACTCGAGATGAATGCCTGTCTCCCCGGGTGCGTCTGGAATGCAACCCCGAGATCCCGGTCGCCCCTGGAGAGGAACATTGGCTTCTGGACACAAGCCCAGATGAGGTCTATTGGCCCTGCAGTCACTCGAGAGCAATCCCCAGCTTTCCTTCGCAACTCGAATGGAAGATTGGACTTGCCTGGGCCAACACAAGAGGCATCCCGAATTCCCCGTCGTAACTCGAGAATCCCGCCGCAACTCGAGAAATACCACGTGGCTCCCCCGTCATCGCAAGATGAAGCCCTTTCTCGCTAGAGCGTCTCAGGAGAAGTCCCACGTTAGGAATTGGAGGTCGAAACGGTACTTGGCACCCTTGATGCGCCCCCACAAAGTTCCCCGGCATCCCGGTCTCCCTTGAGAGGAACACCGAGGTTTTCCGGCACCACTTCCTCTGAGCCCCTTCTACCCTCCTGATCTCCACAGGAGGGTCGACTCCCCTGCTTTGTCTGGAAGGGGTTCCCGACCTTCCGGTCGCACCTCAGGATGAGGCAGGTCTCACGACGACATTCCAGACGTGGCCTCGTGGGTGCTTCCACATTGCGAAGCACCCCGATTTCCCGGTCCCCTCTTGGTAAGAACCCGATGCCCGGACACCTCTCCGAACTCCACCCTGTGAATGAAGTCAACACGAAGGGGCAGTGACTCGCCCGT
>NW_011434358.1:0-609 GCF_000754665.1 Bison bison bison
GCCTCTCGTGGGGCGCCAGGGAAGTCGGGTCTCCATGCGAGTGGCGAGGGGGAGCGCGTCATTGCTCTCGAGTCATGGTAGGGGAACCTGGCCTCGAGACGTGTTGAAGAAGGTCTCTCGAGGTCTTTCTCGGGTTGAGGCAGGAAACCCTGGCTTCCCTCGACTTGTGCAGGTGACCTCAGGGGGCTTCTCATGGTGGCTCTGAGCAGTCAGGGAAACTGGAGGTGGTGGGGGGGGCCTCTCGGGACTCCACGGGGTTTGGTGCATTGGAAGAGGGCCTCATCTCCAGTTGAGGCAGGAACCTCAGGGTTCCTCTGATTTCAGACTCCGATCGCATGGACCCTGCAGACTGGGGACAGGAGAGTCAGGCCTCGTCTTGGGTTGAGGCATGGAACTCCGCTTGCCTCTCGAGGTGTCCCCGGGGAGAGAGGCCACTTGTCGAGCGGTATTTGGAACCTGGGGGTCTTTTCCGGACGATGCACGGGCGAGTCACTGCCCCTTCGTGTTGACTTCATTCACAGGGTGGAGTTCGGAGAGGTGTCCGGGCATCGGGTTCTTACCAAGAGGGGACTGGGAAATCGGGGTGCTTCGGCAATGTGGAAGCACCCA
>NW_011434359.1:0-585 GCF_000754665.1 Bison bison bison
AAGTATTTTATTCTTTTCATTGCAATGGTGAATGGAATTGTTTCCTTAATTTCTCTATTTTCTCATTATTAGTGCATAGGAATGCAAGGGATTTCTGTGTGTTGATTTTATATCCTAGCAACTTTACTATATTCATTGACTAGCTCTAGTAATTTTCTGGTGGAGTCTTTAGGGTTTCCTATGTAGAGGATCATGTCATCTGCAAACAGTGAGAGTTTTACTTCTTCTTTTCCAATTTGGATTCCTTTTATTTCTTTTTCTGCTCTGATTGCTGTGGCCAAAACTTCCAAAACTATGTTGAATAGTAGTGGTGAGAGGGGGCAACCTTGTCTTTTTCCTGACCTTAGGGGAAAGGCTTTCAATTTTTCACCATTGAGGATGTTTGCTGTGGGTTTGTCATATATAGCTTTTATTATGTTGAGGTATGTTCCTTCTATTCCTGCTTTCTGGAGAGTTTTTATCATAAATGGATGTTGAATTTTATCAAAGGCTTTCTCTGCATCTATTGAAATAATCATATGGCTTTTATTTTCAATTTGTAATGTGGTGTATTACATTGATTGATTTGCAGATAGTGAAGAATCC
>NW_011434360.1:0-578 GCF_000754665.1 Bison bison bison
TTCTTGGCTTCCACTCGAGATGAATGCCTGTCTCCCCGGGTGCGTCGGGAATGCAACCCCGAGATCCCGGTCGCCCCTGGAGAGGAACAATGGCTTCTGGACGCAAGCCTAGATCGAGGTCTATTGGCCCTGCAGTCACTCGAGACGCAATCCCCAGCTTTCCGTCCGCAACTCGAATGGAAGATTGGACTTCCCTGGGCCAACACAAGAGGCATCCTGAATTCCCCGTCGTAACTCGAGAATCCCGCCGCAACACGGAGAAAAACCACGTGGTTCCCCCGTCATCGCAAGATGAAGCCCTTTCCCGCTACAGCGTCTCAGGAGAAGTCCCACGTGAGGAATTGCAGGTCGAAACGGTACTTGGCACCCTTGATGCGCCCCCCACAAAGTTCCCCGGCATCCCGGTCTCCCCTGGAGAGGGAACACCGAGGATTTCCGGGCACCCACTTCCTCTGAGCCCCCTTTACCCTCCTGATCTCCCCAGGAGGGTCGACTCCCCTGCTTGGTCTGGAAGGGGTTCCCGACCTTCCGGTCGCACCTCAGGATGAGGCCGGTCTCACGACGACATTCCAGACGTG
>NW_011434361.1:0-714 GCF_000754665.1 Bison bison bison
AAAGAATAAGTGCTAGTGGCAGTGATTTATTATATACCATACTGTCTGAAACACCTTGGCTGCATTGTTTAATTTAAGCTCACCTTGTCACTTTGGAGTAACTACTATCTCCACTTTCATGAATGGCTGAAAGGAGAAAGTCTTTCAAGGTTATGTTGCTAAGTTAACGGCAGGGCCAGTTTTTAAACAGTGTCCTAGATTAGACCCCAGAACCTACAATTTTAATAACTGGACCATAGAGCTTCTTAAGCTGAAGATAAAACGGACCTGGAGATCATGCTCGAGCAACCCAGAGGGCACCTACTATGATTTAGTCATCTGTCTTCCTTAAACCTAGTACAAGGACTGCCAAAATGCCTTTCCTTTATCTGTCATTTTATTAGTCTAATCTGTCTCATTTTTATAGACAAAGAGAAGTGAGGTTCAGGAAGGTTAAGTCCTTCTAATATGTGGCAGAGCTGAGATTAGAATCCAAGGAAAGTGGCCTAGCCGTTATGGAAAACAGTTACAATAATAAGCCCAAAAGTGAAAGATAACTCCCATATGATCCGGCATCCCCACTTCTGGGAAATAAGCCAAAGGAATGAAATCAGTATGTTGAAGTGCTCTCTGTACCCCAGTGTTCATTGCAGCATTATTTGAAACTACCAAGAAATAGAAGAATCTGTGTTTGTTGACAGATGAATAAAGGTGGATAACAAATCTATGGTGTGT
>NW_011434362.1:0-630 GCF_000754665.1 Bison bison bison
GAAGAACCCCAGGGTTAGTAGAAGGAAAGAAATCTTAAAAATTAGAGCAGAAATAAATGCAAAAGAAACAAAAGAGACCATAGCAAAAATCAACAAAACCAAAAGCTGGTTCTTTGAAAGGATAAATAAAATTGACAAACCATTAGCCAGACTCATCAAGAAACAAAGGGAGAAAAATCAAATCAACAAAATTAGAAACGAAAATGGAGAGATCACAACAGACAACATAGAAATACAAAGGATCATAAGAGACTACTATCAACAATTATATGCCAATAAAATGGACAACGTGGAAGAAATGGACAAATTCTTAGAAAAGTACAACTTTCCAAAACTGGACCAGGAAGAAATAGAAAATCTTAACAGACCCATCACAAGCATGGAAATTGAAACTGTAATCAAAAATCTTCCAGCAAACAAAAGACCCGGTCCAGACGGCTTCACAGCTGAATTCTACCAAAAATTTAGTAGAAGAAGCTGACACCTATCCTGCTCAAAACTCTTCCAGAAAATTAGCAGAGGAAGGTAAACTTCCAAACTACATTCTATGAGGCCACTAATCACCCTAATACCAAACCTAGCAAAGATCCCACAAAAAAAGAAAACTACAGGCCAATATCACTGATGAAC
>NW_011434363.1:0-643 GCF_000754665.1 Bison bison bison
ACAGGCAGCTTTCAACTGCAGTATGCCACTAAATCTCCATCACCACCGGGTGGCTCTACATGATTCCGTTGTTAATTGAATTTTTCCCCAAGTAGAATGAGGGCTTGTTTTGCATCAACACAGTTCCATTGCCTGATGATTGTTGTTGGTAATGTCAACTGAACTTAAGATATTTCAGCATCCACATGCACAGGCATCATTGCTGTGATTTGGAGTAAGAGTGGGGAAGTGCCCAGGAGGACAGCACACAGGAGACGTGGTACTGTGCTCACTACGCTGTGTGGACGAGATGGTTGGGAAGGTCTCTGCACAGACACGATGGTATCCCCTTCCGGTGCGTCGCATCCAGAGGTGCATGAGGTTGTTGTTTAGTTGCTCAGTTGTGTCCAACTCCTTTGCAACCCCATGGACTGTAGCCCGCCAGGCTCCTCTGTCCATGGGATTTTCTAGGCAAGAACACTGGAGTGTGTTGCCATTTCCTTCTCCAGGGGACCTTCCTGACCCAGGGATTGAACACTCAGACCCATGTCTCCTGCATTGGCAGGAAGATTCTTTATGGCTGAGCTACCAGGGAAGCTCCACAAAGGTTACGAGGTTGACACATTTTATACTAGTGAGGTAGACTTTGACCATGTGTTTAAGG
>NW_011434364.1:0-664 GCF_000754665.1 Bison bison bison
AAAACTGTAAAAGGATAATGACAAAAACCAGGGCAGGATACCTCCATTTGCCTGCTTCAGGAAGACTATTACCAAGAGGGCTCTTTTGCTCAGCCAGGCCCATCTCCTGAAAACCAAACTTTATTCAAATTGATTTGAAAAAAGAGCCTAATTCAAATGATTTGTAGCTCTGAAGAACCAGGAAGGAAAAACAAAACAAACAAACAAAAAACATGCAAAACCTTAGGGAGGACCTGGAAAAGCTGCTTTGTCTTAATCAGAAATTGGGCTTAGAATCAGTCAGATTGTTTCTACTTAAACTGGGAAAAGAGAGTTTCTGAGCTTACAACAGAAGTTTTTAACCTGGTATAAGCAAAATATAATGTTAATATGCGGAGAAGGCAATGGCACCCCACTCCAGTACTTTGCCTGGAAAATCCCATGGATGGAGGAGCTTGGTAGGCTTCAGTCCATGGGGTCACTAAGAGTCGGACACGACTGAGCGACTTCGCTTTCACTTTTCACTTTCGTGCATTGGAGAAGGAAATGGCAACCCATTCCAGTGTTCTTGCCTGGAGAATCCCAGGGACGGGGGAGCCTGGTGGCTGCCGTCTGTGGGATCACACAGAGTTGGACACGACTGAAGTGACTTAGCAGCAGCAGCAGCAATGTTAATATGAATTTT
>NW_011434365.1:0-595 GCF_000754665.1 Bison bison bison
CGTAACTCGAGAATCCCGCCGCAAATCGAGAAAAACCACGTGGTTCCCCCGTCATCGCAAGATGAAGCCCTGTCCCGCTACAGCGTCTCAGGAGAAGTCTCACGTTAGGAATTGGAGGTCGAAACGGTACTTGGCACCCTTGATGCGCCCCCACAAAGTTCCCCGGCATCCCGGTCTCCCTGGAGAGGAACACCGAGGTTTTCCGGCACCACTTCCTCTGAGCCCCTTCTACCCTCCTGATCTCGACAGGAGGGTCGACTCCCCTGCTTTGTCTGGAAGGGGTTCCCGACCTTCCGGTCGCACCTCAGGATGAGGCCGGGCTCACGACGACATTCCAGACGTGGCCTCGCGGGTGCTTCCACATTGCGAAACACCCCGATATCCCGGTCCCTCTAGATAAGAACCCGATGCCCGGACACCTCTCCGAACTCCACCCTGTGAATGAAGTCAACACGAAGGGGCAGTGACTCGCCCGTGCATCGACCGGAAAAAAACCCCAGGTTCCCAATACAGCTCGACAAGTGGCCTCTCTCCCCGGGGACACCTCGAGAGGCAAGCGGAGTTCCATGCCTCAACCCAAGACGAGGCCTGACTC
>NW_011434366.1:0-538 GCF_000754665.1 Bison bison bison
GTGAGCCTAAATAAGTGGCCACCTTCGCCCCCTTGTATCAGGGCAGAAATTAGACATGGAAGAGACTGCAAACAGAGGAAGCCAAAATAAACAAAGAAGGGGGAACTACTATGGAAGTGACAGGTGCAACAGATTAAAACCCTGCAGTTAATGTTGAGACTGTGCACTTGAGAGGCACCTATACACCTTGAAAACAAGGTCTCGAGCCAGAGATGAGCCAGAATATATATAAGATATATATGCCAGATATACAAGCCAGAATAAGGGGTTATCTGACTGGTTCCAAATAGGAAAAGGAGTACGTCAAGGCTGTGTATTGTCACCCTGCTTATTTAACTTATATGTAGAGTACATCATGAGAAACACTGACTGGAAGAAGCACAAGTTGGAATCAAGATTGCCGGGAGAAATATCAATAACCTCAGATATGCAGATGACACCACTCTTATGGCAGAAAGTGAAGAGGAACTAAAAAGCCTCTTGATGAAAGTGAAAGAGGAGAGTGAAAAAGTTGGCTTAAAGCTCAACATTCAGAAAA
>NW_011434367.1:0-523 GCF_000754665.1 Bison bison bison
ACAGGCACAGGTCACTCCGCTGTCCACAGTGGGACTTCCAACCCTGCCAACCTCTTTGGATATCAGTCCCATTCATGAGCCATTCCCATTCACCTTCCACGATATACCATAGAAGTAGAAGAGGACACTGACTTGATCAATTAGCGAGTGAAAACATCAACCGGGGCAAAAAAAAAGAAGTGGTGCTTACCAAAGTCCATTATATTGGATCAGTAAACCAAACTTCCGCATGTGTGCAAGTTGCTTTTCAGAATTGTTGGTGTGTGAGTGTGTGAGTGTGTGTATGAGTGTGTGTGTGCGTGCACGCGCGTGCAAACACATGTGCGCTGGGCAAAAATGTGTGTGTGAACTCTCTGAACTGGCCTGGCTGGGGGATGGAAGAATGCACACTGAAAACATGAAAGAGCTTGTGTAAAGCACGACGATCTTGGGGCGGCAGAAACACTGGAGAAAAGCCCTGGAGAAAAAGCCCAGGGATCTCACCCACGGAGCAAGCTGTACATGTAAACAGGCATGTAAGTGT
>NW_011434368.1:0-735 GCF_000754665.1 Bison bison bison
AGTCTAACTTTTGTAGGCCTTGGAAGTTTGGAAAGAAGCAGACCCTTATATTCACCAAGTATGCCTTTATCCTAGTTTGAATGGAAAGGAAGTAGGTGAGGTGAGGCCAGTCAGGCGCCAGTCACCTGGTGCTTCCATTTCCTCTTTCAGAGCTATCCTTGGCAGAGGAATGGGCAGTGTGCACACCCCGGGGCCCTAAACCCTCTGCAAGGAGGACAGGCTCCTAGGGCAAAAGGGAAGTCAAGAGCGGATTTCAGGCCAGTCAGGCGACAGTCACATATCTCAAATTATCGCACCCTGCTACTTCACGGGCGCGAACGCTAGAAGCTGGGAAGGGCTTGGCGAGGCTAGTCCAGGCCAGAGTAGACTCTCGGCCAGGGCTCTGCGCTATCGCACCTGGGTGCAAATCTGGAGATCCTCCCGTGTGGAAGCTCACTCGGTCCGTCCCAATACAGGCTTGCAAGCCCCAGCCGGCAGCCAGCCCCTTCTCACCCGCGTTCCCGGCAATGGGTTCCAAGGCCTGGGCGCAAAGCACTGCACGGAGCTCTCTGACCAGGGGCTGGTTCCCCTGCGCTGCGGCTGTGCTAGGGAGCCCAAACGCACAGGGGAAGCCCGCACAGCACATCCACCTGCCTCTAGGCGGGAGGCAGCTCCAGGGAAGGCCCGGTCTGGCAGGCGCTTTCTGGGCACAAACGGGCAACACTCTGGCTGTGGAGCTGCCTCCCAAGCCAGGGG
>NW_011434369.1:0-773 GCF_000754665.1 Bison bison bison
ATGTGGCCGGAAGAACCTATTCAGGCAGGCTAGAGGATTTCCAAAGGAGTTTGTAGGTTAAACACTGTCACACCCAGGAATTATTAACTGGAACTGTAAGCTAACTCTTTTTCTAGAGAGAGGTAGTGGGGAGGAGCCCCCGTAAACGTCAGAGGTTTAGGTGAAAGCACAAGCAGAAAGTAGGCAGACTCTGGTTTTGGGGTAGTATGCTCGAGAATTTCCAGGGGGACGTCCTGAAGCTCGATCCCGCCTTTGCGTATGCCGAGCCTCCTTCCTCATGACCTTTGTCATGGGCGGAGTTCCTCACTGGCTCCCAGCAGTGATAGAATTCCAGTTGAGCTATTCCAGATCCTGAAAGATGATGCTGTGGAAAGTGCTGCACTAAATATGCAATATGCAATATGCACTCAATATGCAATATGCCGGCTCACGGCAGTACGGGAATCTGGCCTCGAGACGTGTTGAAGAAGGTCTCTCGAGGTCTTTCTCGGGTTGAGGCGGGAAAACCCTGGGGTCCGTCGACTTGTGCAGGTGACCTCAGGGGGCTTCTCATGGTGGCTCTGAGAAGTCAGGGAAACTGGAGGTGGGAGGGGCCTCTCGGGACTCCACTGGGTTTGGTGCATTGGAAGAGGGCCTCATCTCCAGTTGAGGCAGGAACCTCAGGGTTCCTCTGACTTCAGACTCCGATCGCAAGGTCCCTGCAGACTTGGGACAGGAGAGTCAGGCCTCGTCTTGGGTTGAGGCATGGAACTCCGCTTGCCTCTCGAGGTGTT
>NW_011434370.1:0-647 GCF_000754665.1 Bison bison bison
AGATATGCCTATTTGGGAGAAAAATATCCTAGACAGAGGTAAGGCCAGTGGAAAACCTGGGGAGTAGAACCCTGTGTAGTGTGTATGAAAACAGTGAGGAGGGCAATGTGACAGGCACAGCATGATGGAGGGAGAGCGAAGAGATTGGGAGACAGAAGTGATGAGGGCCAGGTCCGTTGGCCATTCTGGCCATTGGGAGGATTTGGACTTGAACCACAGGATGGTTCTTATCAGAGAAGTCCCCAGGCTTCTTTCCGAGGCCCAGATCGCACATGATTGTTGAAGAGCCCTTGGTTATTTGAAGAAAACCCTTCCCACCCTTCTGCAGCTGAGCATGCCTTTCCTGGAATCCCCTACACTCAAGGGGAATGCCTCTTCCTGCTTCTAGTGAACATCCATGTCAACCGATGATACTCTCAGGAGAGACAGGGCAAGGACCCTCTTGGTGTGACTGAGGGCACATTGAGTCTTACAAAGGCAGAGAGGCATGATATAAGAGGCACAGAGATGGGCAGGGAGAAAGACAAAGATAGAGCATTAGACAGGGACGGAGAGACTACTTCTGGCAGCAACCTGTCCCCACTTAGTTAGCACCCACCTCCACGGCCCCCAGCCCTGCTACTGGATGATGTACAGTACATTTTCCC
>NW_011434371.1:0-555 GCF_000754665.1 Bison bison bison
TTTATCAGATAAATAATTCAACACATTGTAAATAAATATGCTAATCAGGGGGAAATGAATTAGGGAAAAAATAAATGAACACACCAAGAATTTTAGCAAGGAATCAGAAAATTAAAAATACTCAATCAGAAATGAAAAGTTCAATAGCTGAATAAAAACACACTTGAAGGAATGACTAGTAAACTAAGTGATACAGAAAATGAATATATGATCTGGAAGATAGAATAATGGAAATCACTTAATCAGAACAAAAGAAAACAAAGTTTAAAACTAAAATTGTCTAACAGTTTATGACACTTGGCATCAAAACAATCCATTCCAAAAAAATGGGCAGAAGACCTCAATAGACACTTCTCCAAAGAGGACATATCCAAAGAGATATCCAACAGGCACATGAAAAGATGTTCAGTAGTGCTAGTTAATAGAGAAATGCAAATCAAGACTGCAATGAGATCCAACTCACACCAGCCAGAAAGGCTATCATTAAAACAATCCATAAACACAAATCCTGGAGAGGGTACAGAGAGAAGGGAATCCTCCTACACTGTTGTGGGG
>NW_011434372.1:0-650 GCF_000754665.1 Bison bison bison
GGAAACGCAGGGTACCTCTGATTTCAGACTCCGATCGCAGGGTCCCTGCAGACTGGGGACAGGAGAGTCAGGCCTCGTCTTGGGTTGAGGCATGGAACTCCGCTTGCCTCTCGAGATGTCCCCGGGGAGAGAGGCCGCTTGTCGAGCTGTATTTGGAACCTGGGGTTTTTTCCGAACGATGCACGGAAAAACTGCCCCTTCGTGTGGACTTCATTCACAGGGTGGAGTTCGGAGAGGTGTCCGGGCATCGGGTTCTTCTCAAGAGGGGACCGGGAAATCGGGGTCCTACAGAATGTGGAACCACCCACGAGGCCACGTCTGGAATGTCTTCGTGAGACCGGCCTCATCCTGAGGTGCGACCGGAAGGTCGGGAACCCCTTCCAGACAAAGCAGGGGAGTCGACCCTCCTGTCCAGATCAGGATGGGAGTAAGGGCTCAGAGGAGGGGGTGCCAGAAAACCTCAGTGTTCCTCTCGAGGGAGACCGGGATTTCGGGGAACTTTGTGGGTCGCATCAAGGGTGCCAAGTGCCCTTTCGACCTCCAATTCCTAACGTGGGACTTCTCCTGAGACGCTGTAGCGGGAAAGGGCTTCATCTTGCGATGACGGGGGAGCCACGTGGTTTTTCTCGAGTTACGGCGGGATTCTCGAG
>NW_011434373.1:0-502 GCF_000754665.1 Bison bison bison
GACACTTCTCGAGGACGTCCCTGGGCGAGGTACGACGGACGCGGGGAGCGGGGACAGGCGGGGGGGAGGGGAAGGATTCTTGACAACCCCACCCACGGGGCAGCGGAATGCACTCCCAGCCGAGAGGGACCTCAGGCCAACGTCAGGCGGCGCGACCTCCCGCCCCGAAAAATAACTCGCCAAACCCCTTTTGTGACCCCGACCCCAAACTCTTTCAGCAAAAACAACGTTCAACATGACAAATAAAGACCTTCACGTTAGAAATGCGCACTCGTATTGTGGTGATGAAACAAAAGGCAAAAGCACACACTCATCACACACATAACCTCAACCAACCAGCTCGATTCATCTGGAAAGAAAATGCAAACGTCAGAGAGCGGGTCCATCTGGCGGCTCAGCCCGCCGAGGCCAACTCGAGCCCGTAAGAGCACATGGATCCGAGAGCTGACCAGGAAGAGACCAAGTGCCGCCTGGCCGGCTGGTCGACCGGGCCGGCCCTCCC
>NW_011434374.1:0-536 GCF_000754665.1 Bison bison bison
ATTGATTTGCAGATATTGAAGAATCCTTGCATCCCTGGGATAAAGCCCACTTGGTCATGGTGTATGATCTTTTTAATGTGTTGTTGGATTCTGATTGCTGGAATTTTGTTAAGGATTTTTGCATCTATGTTCATCAGTGATACTGGCCTGTAGTTTTCTTTTTTGTGGGATCTTTGTCAGGTTTTGGTATTAGGGTGATGGTGGCCTCATAGAATGAGTTTGGAAGTTTACCTTCCTCTGCAATTTTCTGGAAGAGTTTGAGCAGGATAGGTGTTAGCTCTTCTCTAAATTTTTGGTAGAATTCAGCTGTGAAGCCGTCTGGACCTGGGCTTTTGTTGCTGGAAGATGTTTGATTACAGTTGCAATTTCCGTGCTTGTGATGGGTCTGTTAAGATTTTCTATTTCTTCCTGGTCGAGTTTTGGAAAGTTGTACTTTTCTAAGAATTTGTCCATTTCTTCCACGTTGTCCATTTTATTGGCATATAATTGTTGATAGTAGTCTCTTATGATCCTTTGTATTTCTGTGTTGCCTTTTG
>NW_011434375.1:0-520 GCF_000754665.1 Bison bison bison
CATTGATTAGTTCTAGTAATTTTCTGGTGGAGTCTTTAGGGTTTTCTATGTAGAGGATCATGTCATCTGCAAACAGTGAGAGTTTTCATTCTTCTTTTCCAATTTGGATTCCTTTTATTTCTTTTTCTGCTCTGATTGCTGTGGCCAAAACTTCCAAAAGTATGTTGAATAGTAATGGTGAAAGTGGGCACCTAAAAGAAAGCAGGAGTAGCAATACTCATATCCGATAAAATAGACTTTAAAACAAATGCTGTGAAAAGAGACAAAGATGGACACTACATAATGATTAAAGGATAAATACAAGAAGAATATATAACAATTATAAATATATATGCACCCAACATAGGAGCACTGCAATATGTAAGGGAAATGGTAACAAGTATGAAAGGGGAAATTAACAATAACACAATAATAATGGGAGACTTTTATACCCTACTCACACCTATGGATAGATCAACTAAGCAAATAATTAACAAGGAAACACAAACTGTAAATGATACAATAGACCAGTTAGACCTAA
>NW_011434376.1:0-604 GCF_000754665.1 Bison bison bison
AGGGCACTTGGCACCCTTGATGCGACCCACAAAGTTCCCCGAAATCCCGGTCTCCCTCGAGAGGAACACTGAGGTTTTCCGGCACCCCTCCTCTGAGCCCTTTCCTTCCCTCCCTGATCTGGACGAGGAGGGGTCGGACTCCCCTCGCTTTGTTCTGGAAGGGGTTCCCGGACCTTCCGGTCGCACCTCAGGATGAGGCCGGTCTCACGAAGACATTCCAGACGTGGCCTCGTGGGTGGTTCCACATTCCGTAGGACCCCGACTTTCCGGTCCCCTCTTGAGAAGAACCCGATGCCCGGACACCTCTCCGAACTCCACCCTGTGAATGAAGTCCACACGAAGGGGCGATTTTTCCGTGCATCGTTCGGAAAAAACCCAGTTCCAAATACAGCTCGACAAGCGGCCTCTGTCCCGGGGACATCTCGAGAGGCAAGCGGAGTTCCATGCCTCAACCCAAGACGAGGCCTGACTCTCCTATCCCAGTCTGCAGGGACCTGCGATCGGAGTCTGAAATCAGAGGTACCCTGCGGTTCCTGCCTCAGCTGGAGATGAGGCCCTCTTCCAATCGCACCAAACCCCGGTGGAGTCCCGAGACGGCCCCACC
>NW_011434377.1:0-572 GCF_000754665.1 Bison bison bison
CGGAGAGACAGGCCTCGTCTTGGGTTGAGGCATGAAACTCCGCTTGCCTCTCGAGGTGTTCCCGGGGAGACAGGCCACTTGTCGAGCGGTATTTGCAACCTGGGGGTCTTTTCCCGATGATGCACGGGCGAGTCACTGCCCCTTCGTGTTGACTTCATTCACAGGGTGGAGTTGGAAGAGGTGTCCGGGCATCCGGTTCTTATCAAGAGGGGACCGGGAAATCGGGGTCCTTCGGAATGTGGAACCACCCACGAGGCCACGTCTGGAATATCGTCGTGAGACCGGCCTCATCCTGAGGTGCGACCGGAAGGTCGGGAACCCCTTCTAGACAAAGCAGAGGAGTCGACCCTCCTGTCCAGATCAGGAGGGTAGAAGAGGCTCAGAGAAAGTGGTGCCGGAAAACTTCGGTGTTCCTCTCGAGGGAGACCGGGATGTCGGGGCACTTTGTGGGTCGCATCAAGGGGGACAATTCCGGTTCGAACTCCAATTCCTAAAGTGGGACTTCTCCTGAGACGCTGTAGCGGCACAGGGCTACATCTTGCGATGACGGGGGAACCACGTGGTTTTTCTCG
>NW_011434378.1:0-541 GCF_000754665.1 Bison bison bison
CTTCACAGTCCAACTCTCACATCCATATATGAAGACTGGAAAACCATAGCCTTGACTAGACGAACATTTCTTGGCAAAGTAATGTCTCTGCTTTTGAATATGCTATCTAGCTTGGTCATAACTTTTCTTCCAAGGGGTAAGCGTCTTTTAATTTCATGGCTGCAGTCATCATCTGCAGTGATTTTGCAGCCCCAAAAATAAAGTCTGACACTGTTTCCACTGTTTCACCATCTATTTCCCATGAAGTGATGGAACCAGATGTCATGATCTTCGTTTTCTTAATGTTGAGTTTTTAAGCCAACTTTTTTCACTCTCCTCTTTCACTTTCTTCTAGAGGCTTTTTAGTTCCTCTTCTCTCCCATAAGGGTGTGTCATCTGTATATCTGAGGTTATTGATATTTCTCCCAGCAATCTTGATTCCAGCTTGCACTTCTTCCAGCCCACTGTTTCACATGATGTACTCTGCATGTAATTTAAATAAGCAGGGTGACAATATATAGGCTTGACGGTCCTCTTTCCTAATTGGAACCAGTCTGTTGTT
>NW_011434379.1:0-589 GCF_000754665.1 Bison bison bison
GGAAACTGGAGGTGGGAGGGGCCTCTCGGGACTCCCCTGGATTTGGTGCATTGGAAGAGGGCCTCATCTCCAGTTGAGGCAGGAACCTCAGGGTTCCTCTGATTTCGGACTCCGATCGCAGGGTCCCTGCAGACTGGGGACAGGAGAGTCAGGCCTCGTCTTGGGTTGAGGCATGGAACTCCGCTTGCCTCTCGAGGTGTCCCCGGGGAGAGAGGCCACTTGTCGAGCTGTATTTGGAACCTGGGGGTTTTTCCGGTCGATGCACGGGCGAGTCACTGCCCCTTCGTGTTGACTTTATTCACAGGGTGGAGTTCGGAGAGGTGTCCGGGCATCGGGTTCTTATCTAGAGGGGACCGGGAAATCGGGGTGCTTCGCAATGTGGAAGCACCCGCGAGGCCACGTCTGGAATGTCGTCGTGAGACCGGCCTCATCCTGAGGTGCGACCGGAAGGTCGGGAACCCTTCCAGACAAAAGCAGGGGAGTCGACCCTCCTGTGGAGATCAGGAGGGTAGAAGGGGCTCAGAGGAAGTGGTGCCGGAAAACCTCGGTAGTTACCTCTCCAGGGAGACCGGGATGCCGGGGAACTTTG
>NW_011434380.1:0-542 GCF_000754665.1 Bison bison bison
GGGCAGGAATCCCTTAGAAGAAATGGAGTAGCCATCATGGTCAATAAAAGAGTCAGAAATGCAGTACTTGGATGCAATCAAAGAACTTATTGACCATTTAACTTATCTTGCCTTATCTCACAATCCAACCTCCATTGTCCTGTAAGCTCCTTAATATCAAGGAGTCAGTCTATTTTTATTCCTGAACTTCCCAGCACTTAGAGAAGTGCTTAACACATAGTAGATTCCCTGGAAATATTGGTTAGTTTTCTAACAAATGTTGATAAATTTGTAATTCTTTAAAGTTTTTTAATGGATATTACATTAAATAACAGTTCCCTATCACCCAGATTAGTCTGGATACAGATAATTCATCAGACAGTTAGATAAACTAGGTCTCAGAGAACTAGAAAGGTAAAAAGGAGTCATAAGGTGTATTAGAAGGAAGCAGCTACTGCCTCCATGGTTGGGGGACATGGAGACAAGGTTGGAATTGGTAACATTGAAAAGCTTGGGATTCCCTGGTGGCTCAGTCAGTAAAGAATCTCCCTGCAAAACAGGAG
>NW_011434381.1:0-507 GCF_000754665.1 Bison bison bison
GCTTTTGAACTGTGGTGTTGGAGAAGACTCTTGAGAGTCCCTTGGACTGCAAGGAGATCTAAACAGTCCATTCTGAAGGAGATCAGCCCTGGGATTTCTTTGGAAGGAATGATGCTAAAGCTGAAACTCCAGTACTTTGGCCACCTCATGCGAAGAGTTGACTCATTGGAAAAGACTCTAATGCTGGGAGGGATTGGGGGCAAGGGGAGAAGGGGACACCAGAGGATGAGGTGCCTGGGTGGCATCACTGACTCGATGGACGTGAGTCTCAGGGAACTCTGGGAGTTGGTGTTGGACAGGGAGGCCTGGCATGCTGTGATGCATGGGGTCACAAAGATTCAGACACGACTGAGTGACTGATCTGATCTGATCTGATCTGTACTATTTTTTTAATCTTTTTTTTAAATTTATTTTATTTTTAAACTTTACTAATTATTGTTATTAGTTTTGACCTAAACATACAAAAATTAGATTCGCCACAGGTATACATGTGTTCCCCATCCTGAA
>NW_011434382.1:0-540 GCF_000754665.1 Bison bison bison
GGCCGCCGCTCGAGAACCACCCCGAGACTCCCCCGTCATCGCGGAGATGAGGGCCTTCGTCTCCTGCATGGCCTAGAGGCCAGTCTCGCGACCTCTCTCCAAACGCCTCAGGAGGCTTGACTCCCTTTAGTCCACCCAGTGAGCTCCAAGAGATACCCGTCGCGACTCGAGAGCAGAGCGGGCTTCTTTGCTTCCACTCGAGATGAATGCCTGTCTCCCCGGGTGCGTCTGGAATGCTACCCCGAGATCCCGGTCGCCCCTGGAGAGGCACAGTGGCTTCTGGACACAAGCCTAGATGAGGTCTATTGGCCCTGCGGTCACTCGAGAGCAATCCCCAGCTTTCCTCCGCAACTCGAATGGAAGATTGGACTTCCCTGGGCCAACACAAGAGGCATCCTGAATTCCCCGTCGTAACTCGAGAATCCCGCCGCAACTCGAGAAAAACCACGTGGTTCCCCCGTCATCGCAAGATGAAGCCCTTTCCCGCTACAGCGTCTCAGGAGAAGTCCCACGTGAGGAATTGGAGGTCGAAACGGTACT
>NW_011434383.1:0-676 GCF_000754665.1 Bison bison bison
AAAGGAGAAAAGGAAAGATATAAGCATCTGAATGCAGAGTTCCAAAGAATAGCAAGAAGAGATAAGGAAGCCTTCATCAGTGACCAATGCAAAGAAATAGAGGAAAATAACAGAATGGGAAAGACTAGAGATCTCTTCAAGGAAATTAGAGATACCAAGGGAACATTTCATGCAAAGATGGGCTCGATAAAGGACAGAAATGGTATGGACCTAACAGAAGCAGAAGATATTAAGAAGAGATGGCAAGAATACACTGAAGACCTGTACAGAAAAGATCTTCACGACCAAGATAATCACAATGGTGTGATCACTGACCTAGAGCCAGACATCCTGGAATGTGAAGTCAAGTGGGCCTTAGAAAGCATCACTGCGAACAAAGCTAGTGGAGGTGATGGAATTCCAGTTGAGTTATTCCAAATCCTGGAAGATGATGCTGTGAAAGTGCTGCACTCAATATGCCAGCAAATTTGGAAAACTCAGCAGTGGCCACAGGACTGGAAAAGGTCAGTTTTCACTCCAATCCCAAAGAAGGAAATGCCAAAGAATGCTCATACTACCACACAATTGCACTCATCTCACACGCTAGTAAAGTAATGCTCAAAATTCTCCAAGCCAGGCTTCAGTAATACGTGAAACTGTGAACTTCCAGATGTTCAAGCTGGTTTTAGAAAAAGCA
>NW_011434384.1:0-552 GCF_000754665.1 Bison bison bison
CAGAAGCATCAATTCTTCGGCACTCAGGCTTCTTCAGAGTTCAACTCTCACATCCATACATGAGCATAGGAAAAACCATAGCCTTGACTAGACGAACCTTTTTGGTAAAGGAATGTCTCTGCTTTTGAATCTGCCCTCTAGGTTGGTCATAACTTCCCTTTCAAGGAGTAAGTGTCTTTTAATTTGATGGCTGCAGTCACCTTCTGCAGTGATTTTGGAGCCCCCCAAAAATAAATTCTGACATTGTTTCCACTGTTTACCCATCTATTTCCCATGAAGTGGTGGGACTGGAGGTCATGATCTTCGTTTTCTGAATGTTGAGCTTTAAGCCAACTTTTTCTACTCTTCACTTTCACTTTCATCAAGAGGCTTTTGTAGTTCCTTCTTCACTTTCTGCCATAAGGGTCGTATAATATGCATATCTGAAGTTATTGATATTTCTCCCAGCAATCTTGATTCCAGCTTGTATTTCTTCCAGTCCAGCGTTTCTCATGATGTACTCTGCATAGAAGTTAAATAACAGGGTGACAGTATACAGCCTTGATGTACTCC
>NW_011434385.1:0-566 GCF_000754665.1 Bison bison bison
AGTCTGAAAACACTGTGTGAGCATGCTTACACAGACACACACTCATACACACGCTCACACTCACACACACACTCACACACACACACTCACACACACTCACACTCACACACACATACACACACACACACATGCACACACATTTCACACAGAAGTAGGGAGCACCTTCACTAAATATTCATCCTAGGATTAGGAACAGACATTCAGTTTCCCAAAGAGGCACAGTATAAAAAATATTCTGATCTGGTTCCAGGAATCATACACTTATGGAGAGTATTTAAATCATGATTTTCTAAGGAATATTCCAGAAATGATAACTATATTTAAATAATGAATAGAATGATGGCATTCTACCAAATAAGCTTGATTGGCTCATGCTTGCCCATGGGTCTCCCTTTACATGGGGTTTAGTCTAAATGTATAAAAATACATAGATTCCCAATCCTTATCCCTTGAGATCATCCTAATTCTGTCCCAGTAAGTCTATGCCCTGGGTTTCTCTAGTTTTAGAAGCTTCAGGCTGATTTCAGTTCCAGGTATGAGAACCACTCACTTGAATCAACTCAAAG
>NW_011434386.1:0-532 GCF_000754665.1 Bison bison bison
ACCACCATTACAACATTAGAGTTTTCTGAGTTTAACTGTACACTTACCTGTCCCAGCAGGTTGATAAAGAGTCCAAGCCTAAAGCCCCTTTAAGGAGGAGGCAAGCTTGCTTTCTTTTTCACATTCTTTTGCCTAAGACAAGTAGGCATTGTAGGGAGCAGTATCTCAGGTTCAAGGACATTCCTCTTTTGAGCTTTGGATGTATGTTATAGGAAAGGGTCTGGGCAAAACGCTCACATCATTGAGATGTTTTTGTCTATTCTCAGAGGCTAGTTGAGAAGTATATATGGCCCCACTTAAATTAGTGAGCCCCTTCTGATGTCTGTGTCAGAAGCTTTTTCTGTCACCTTCACTTTAAATAAAATATACACAAAGCTCTGAGTGACTGAGACTGTCTTTGGCCCCAGAGTAATATCTTCTTCTTAGACACCATGAATCCAGTGGCATCGGTCACCGTTGACTGCTAGGTTACCATCTTGGGGGCTTGTCCAAGATCTTCAAGACAAGGTAAGAACACTCAGAGTTGAGATTC
>NW_011434387.1:0-802 GCF_000754665.1 Bison bison bison
ACAATTGCTTAATTAAATGTTAATTAAGGATATAAAGAGTAATAGAATGAGGATAGCTCAGTGAGGAAATTCAGTGTAGAAAGAGGCTGAATTAATTCAGCCAGAAGGTAAGAGAAAGAACGACATGGGGAGACCAAGTTTCGGTGAACAAGGCCCGTACTTTATTTTCAAAGTAGTTTTTATACCGTTAAGTTATGCACAGAGGATAATGGGGGAAGGGTAGAGTCAGGCAGCAAGCCAGGCTTTCTTCCTGCAAACTTATCATATGCAAAAGCTTAGGTGATTTGCATCATCTTCTGGCCCAGAGGCCCTGTTAACATTTTTAAGACCTTTTTCTTCAGAAAACTTATTTTTCTCTAAAGGTGGTTGGCAGAGCCACCCTCCAAAAAAGCATTAGATAAAGTTGCATTCCTACAGAGCAAAGGGTGTGTTGGGCTATAACAAGAAAAGATTAACTCAAGGGTCCCAGGTTACAAACATTTAAAGCTACTACTTACACCAGTTATGTTAATCAATACACTGCCAGGGACACAGCAGGTTAAGGGATATGGAAACTTAGCAGCAAACAATGGCTCAACAAGTGAAAAACCATTCACCAATACAATTTCTAATCAATCTTTTAACTACTCAAAAGAATCTGTGTTTTAGACAGTTTTAGAACATCTCCTGCCTCTCACAGTTGGGAGGCTCTGAACAGTCACATGTGGCCGGAAAAACCTATTCAGGCAGGCTAGAGGATTTCCAAAGGAGTTTGTAGGTTAAACACTGTACACACCCAGGAATTATTAACTGGAAATGTAAG
>NW_011434388.1:0-511 GCF_000754665.1 Bison bison bison
AACACAAGAGGCATCCCGAATTCCCCATCGTAACTGGAGAATCCCGCCGCAACTCGAGAAAAACCACGTGGTTCCCCCGTCATCGCAAGATGAAGCCCTTTCCCGCTACAGCGTCTCAGGAGAAGTCCCACGTTAGGAGTTGGAGGTCGAAATGGTACTTGGCACCCTTGATGCGCCCCCACAAAGTTCCCCGGCATCCCGGTCTTCCTGGAGAGGAACACCGAGGTTTTCCGGCACCACTTCCTCTGAGCCCCTTCTACCCTCCTGATCTCCACAGGAGGGTCGACTCCCCTGCTTTGTCTGGAAGGGGTTCCCGACCTTCCGGTCGCACCTCAGGATGAGGCCGGTCTCACGACGACATTCCAGACGTGGCCTCGTGGGTGCTTCCACATTGCGAAGCACCCGATTTCCCGGCCCTCTTGGTAAGACCCGATGCCCGGACACCTCTCCGAACTCCACCCTGTGAATGAAGTCAACACGAAGGGGCAGTGACTCGCCCGTGCATCGTCCG
>NW_011434389.1:0-526 GCF_000754665.1 Bison bison bison
AAGAACGACATACCCCAAGGGCACAACATCAACAAACGAGAATTAAATTGGACCAAGATGGCAAGACCAAGACCTTGATCCTCAATCAGCAAGTGAAATGACACACCCAAGGTGCCCTGACAGTTCCAAGGCAGCGTTAAAAGACCAAGGAGTGGGTGCTGGCCCAAATCTCCGCCCCTTCCCAAAAACAGTTGGAATAATCCTCCCACTCATTAGCATGTGAAATTACCCAGCCTATAAAAACCATTCTGTCTGTGGAGTGTCCTTCTCTCTGAATTTGAATAAATTCACTTCTTACCTATCACTTTGTCTCTCACTGAATTCTTTCTGTGATGAGACATCAAGAACCTGAGTTTCATTAGGTCCAGAAACCAAGTATCATGGGTTTGGCTGGATTTGAGTTCCAGCCACGTGGGTTCGTATCCCAAACTGGGTTTTGGCTGGCTTCAAGTCCCAGGACATGGGTTCAAGTCCCAATCTGTGGTAAATGGTTCATTACTGTACAACATAATCAGAAACTTGGTTC
>NW_011434390.1:0-584 GCF_000754665.1 Bison bison bison
TTTTTTTGTTTTTGTTTGGTTTCTGATCTTGGGTGTCTGTGTGTGTGTGTGTGTGTGTGTGTGTGTGCGTGCGTGCGTGCGTGCGGGGGAGGGGAGGGGCGCTACTATCACTGATAGGTATGTTCACCAATCTGTCGAATGCCAATATAAAAGTCAGTTCTTGGTTGCTGAAGGGAAATGTATGACTTGGTATTAAAAGAAGGTATGTGGCATGAAATCGCATTTTCTGAAGGAAAACGACGTCGTTCTTTCTTCCAGGTGGCAGTTTCAGGATGGGAGAAGCAAAGGAATGGGTACAGAATGGGATAAGGAGGTTGTAGGGAAAGTCGGACCCCAGAAAGAGTGTTGTGCCTAGCACAAGGTTTCTTGAGAGGTTGAACTGCCTTTGCTAATGGATTTTAAGTTTCTTTACCTCTTCCGTGATCTCTTCTAGGTTGACCTAGAACAGAAATCTTTTGTTAGTCTTTGGCTAAGTGGAGAAGTATTGCTTCACGGTGACTTGTGTGATCCTACCTGACTGTTCTAAACCCTTTTGATATCTATGCACTGCTGCTGCTGCTGCTGCTGCTGCTGCTGCTGCGTAA
>NW_011434391.1:0-696 GCF_000754665.1 Bison bison bison
AAATGAATCATAGTTTTTCTTACAGAAGAATATCCAGTTATTTCATGATGGCATTTGCACCTCCAAAAAACACAAATGGTCCCAAAATGCAGACAAAGATGAGTACCTGGACACCCCTAAACCATCAGCTTTTGAATGACCGGGTGAGTAATAGGAACTATTGTCTTAATTGAAATCATACTTTGAAGGAAAAAAAGCATTAAAATTTTGGTAATCAAAACATGAAAAGGAATTGCTTAGGATTGTATAGGGGATACAAAAAAAATGAAGGATTTCTTCAAAAATTTTAATTGAAAAAAACTGAAATACATTTAGAACAAAAATAAAGAAACTTTAATTGAGCTCCAGTTACATGGCCAGAGTTGGCAAGAGAGACAAAGTTCCTGCTTAGAAAGAAAGATCTTAGGGACTTCCCTGGTGGTCCAGTGGCTAAGACTCTTTGCTCCCAGGGCTGGGGCCCAGGTTCTATCACTGGCCAGGAAATTCAGTCCCACATACTGCAACTAAAGACCTTGTGTGCTGCAACTAAGACCCAGCACAGCCAAATAAATTAATAAACATTTTTTAAAGATTTAGGAGATGAGAAGGAGGAGTGTCTACCAGCTCCCTTTCACCTCCATATCCAACTGGTTTTCAGGTTCTGTGAGTCTTCCTCCGAGGTCTCTTCATCCAGACCCCTTTTCTCCTTTGACTTGT
>NW_011434392.1:0-626 GCF_000754665.1 Bison bison bison
CCCTGACCTGTGGTCCGCACCCCTCCGCCGCGCCCACTGGATGCCGATCCTTGGGGACCCAGGAGCGCACGCAGTGGGCGTTCCCAGCCGCCACGGCGACCCCCGAGAGGACCACGGGGGAAGCCCTCCCCCACCCCGCCAGGAGCCGACCCCGCCCCGCGCCACCCCGCCCCTGCCATGCTCCCGGTGCCTTCCCAGCCGCAGTGGGGATCCCCGGAGCACAACTGGGACCGCCCCCCATCCCCGCCGCGACCCGGTTCCCGACCCGCGCCGCCCGGCTTCGCCCCGCCCCGGGCGCGCTCCCCGGTGCGCTGTCCACCTTCACCACGGGCTCCCGGTGAGCCCCGCCCCACGCCCGGTTCCAGGAGAGCCTCTGGGACCTCGCTCCCGCCGCCCGGTGAAACGGGAGGACAATCCATCCAGCCCACAGAGGCAATCCAAGCTGTCTAGAATTCAGGGATCCAACGAGGGGCTACGGAAAGGAAAGATGACCTGACCTAGGAGGGCCATGATATTCTCTAGAACCGGACAAAGTTGGTTTGCAAGGAAACTTGATTCCTTGGAACCCGGAAAGCTGGTTCTTTTCATATGCAATTTCCAAACCAGGAGCTCCTTCCCAAAGCCTG
>NW_011434393.1:0-504 GCF_000754665.1 Bison bison bison
AAGAAAGAAACACTGAGTGATTGATAAGCATCCTCACCCATGTCCTGACTGCAACTCTGTGTCCCTCTAGCTCCCCAAGAAGACCTGGTGGAGAAACTGTGCTTTCTATAATCAACTTTCCCACTATACATATTGCCCTTGTGAATGTGGACAGGAACTGACTCAGTGGATATGCACACTATAGAAAACAAATATTGATAGAAAAATATGATATCATTCATAGTGGCTCTTATTAAATGGCAGGAATTCAGTATTGCCAAATACTGAATATTTGATTTAATTTAAGAAAATTGGTTAGTGAATTAAGAGAATAGCATACTATGCCCAATACTGAATTCAGTTCCCTAACAGAGATCACTTTTAATCAAGTACAAAGTCTCATACAAAACATGATGATTAGAATATCGGCAACTGTAGATCCTGGAGAAGAGTGATCTGGGAAAAATCAAGGGACAGTGGTAATTTAGCAGGACCTCACAATAAGCAGGAGGAGTCATGGGTCTC
>NW_011434394.1:0-551 GCF_000754665.1 Bison bison bison
TGAGCCATTGGGGAAGCCCAATTATTGGCTACTATTTATTATCAATATGGCCTCATTGGTTTTTATTTTATTCAAGGAGTTATAATCCCTTACTTTGGCTGTTGTGGTGCTCAGGTTGTACCAGATTGGATACAGGGACAAAGTCAGGGCCCAAGACTGGTTAGAGACCAGAAAACCTGCTTGCAGTCCTTTGCATGGCCCTGTGGGGTCCACTTGTAACCAGATTTCAGGCCTGGAGACGGAGGACGTCTGGGTGGATTGATGTCAGGGGCAGTTTTGCTAAGGGGTGAAGAGGAGTATACCAGGACTGACTAGGCATGGAGGCATCTGCTGCTTTCTGTCTGATCACTCCTGTTGCCCTTTTAGGACTGGATTTCAGACACTACAGCCTGACTCTCAAATTTCAAACTTAGTTATTAGCACATAAACTTCTTTTGATGCCATTATAAAGAGATAGAACTGTTTTCTTGTATTTGAAATGTAACAGTTGCTATTTATTTTGGCAGAATTGATACTTGTGACCCCGTTTAACCTAAATGAGTTGATAGATG
>NW_011434395.1:0-554 GCF_000754665.1 Bison bison bison
CCCACTGCTGGGCATACACACTGAGGAAACCAGAAGGGAAAGAGACACGTGTACCCCAATGTTCATCGCAGCACTGTTTATAATAGCCAAGACATGGAAGCAACCTAGATGTCCATCAGCAGATGAATGGATAAGAAGCTGTGGTACATATACACAATGGAGTATTACTCAGCCATTAAAAGATACATTTGAATCAGTTCTAATGAGGTGGATGAAACTGGAGCCTATTATACAGAGTGAAGTAAGCCAGAAGGAAAACATAAATACAGTATACTAACGCATATATATGGAATTTAGAAAGATGGTAACAATAACCCTGTGTACGAGACAGCAAAGAAGACACTGATGTATAGAACAGTCTTATGGACTCTGTGGGAGAGGGAGAGGTGGGAAGATTTGGGAGAATGGCATTGAAACATGTAAAATATCATGTATGAAATGAGATGCCAGTCCAGGTTCGATGCACGATACTGGATGCTTGGGGCTAGAGCACTGGGACGACCCAGAGGGATGGTATGGGGAGGGAGGAGGGAGGAGGGTTCAGGATGGGGAAC
>NW_011434396.1:0-694 GCF_000754665.1 Bison bison bison
AATAGTACTTGCCACATAAAATTTTTGTGAGGATTCCATTAGATACTGCAAGTGAAGCCTTGATTTACTGTTAATGTATTATATTACTCCTGTTGCTATTATTGTTTAGGTAGCTTTTCCTCCATTTTCCCATGCAACTTTCCTGGGTCAGTTACGTGTTTAGTAGAGGATAACTAAAGGAGTCCTTAGGTAAAGCAACTTAAAGCAAAGATGGGGGACACACTCTCTTAACATTATGACAAAGATGAAATACTATTACTAACTACTTAATTAAGCACTTATCTTCTGCCAGGCACACTTCTAAGTGCTTTATGTGAATCAATGTATTTAATCCCTTCACAAACCCATGAGTTATGTACTATTATTACCTGCATTTTTTACAGTGGAGGAAACTAAGTTGCAGAAGGAAGCTGGATTAATTTACCCAAGATCACCCAGCTACAAGAACAGAAAATCAAGTCCAGGAAAATCTAGATGATAGCAGGATATGAATCCTGAAAGTGTGGAAGGTCTGACTCTATTTTTAATAATCTAGCTTGAGGGACCCTTTATGCTCTGTCCTTCCCTCTATTCTTGATGTGAAACTCCTGGAACCCACCCAGAAGTGGAATACAACAAAGCGGGATGGCTGGAAACCTAATGGAGACTCAGCATAGAGAGAAGAGCCTGGGCTTAGGGGTTGTCTCAGTTGAAG
>NW_011434397.1:0-638 GCF_000754665.1 Bison bison bison
CCTTTGAGTTCGCTCCACCTTTGGGCTTCTGCCCAACTAAGCCCGAGGGCCACAACTGCTGAGCCTGTGTGCTCCGGCGCCCATATGCTGAAACTACTGAGTCCACACAGTGTATCTAGAGAGTATTCCCCACTTGCAGCAACTAGAGAAAGCCCATGCCCAGAAACAAAGACCCAGCACAGCCGTAAACAAAAACAGTGCCCAAGGGTTCCAGCTTTTTCACATCCTTGTCAATGGTTGTTTCTTTCTTTCTTTTATAGTAACCACTTCAATGGGTATGAGCTGGATATCTGTGGTTTTGATTTGCATTTCTCTAATGACTAGAGATGTTGTCTATCTTTTGTATGCTTCTTGGCCATTCATTTATCTTCTTTGGAGAAATGTTTTTCAAGTTCTTTGCTCATTTTTGATCAGGTTGTTTTGTTTCTGTTGTTGAATCTTAGAAGTTGTCTGTATATTCTGGATTGTGACTCATTGTCAGATACATTGTTAGCAAATATTTCCTTCTGTTCCATGGGTTATCTTTTCATTCTGTTGTGTCCTTGACGCACAAGTTTTTACATTTTGGTGTAGTTCAATTTATCTCTTTTAACTTGTGTATGCTTTTTGGTGTCCTGTCTTACGAGTTCAGACCATGC
>NW_011434398.1:0-555 GCF_000754665.1 Bison bison bison
CCATCTCATCCTCTGCCGTCCGCTTCTCCTCCTGCCCCCAATCCCTCCCAGCATCAGAGTACTTTTCCAATGAGTCAACTCTTCGCATGAGGTGGCCAAAGTACTGGAGTTTCAGCTTTAGTATCATTCCTTCCTAAAGACATCCCAGGGCTGATCTCCTTCAGAATGGACTGGTTGGATCTCCTTGCAGTCCAAGAGACTCTCAAGAGTCTTCTCCAACACCACAGTTCAAAAGCATCAATTTTTTCGGTGCTCAGCCTTCTTCACAGTCCAACTGTCACATCCATACATGACTACAGGAAAAACCATAGCCGTGACTAGACGAAACTTTGTTGGCAAAGTAATGTCTCTGCTTTTGAACATGCTATCCAGGTTGGTCATAACTTTCCTTCCAAGGAGTAAGTGTCTTTTAATTTCATGGCTGCAATCACCATCTGCAGTGATTTTGGAGCCCAGAAAAATAAAGTCTGCCACTGTTTCCTCTGTTTCCCATCTATTTCCCATGAAGTGATGGGACCGGATGCCATGATCTTAGTTTTCTGAATGTTGAGCTTT
>NW_011434399.1:0-596 GCF_000754665.1 Bison bison bison
ATTTGTCTGTCTAGATATTTTAATTCAACAAGATTCTTTTTGTTGGAGAGTCAGGATATGCTGATTATGACAATGGTTGGAGCCTATATATTCCTGGAGTAACAAAAAATCTAAAATTCTTCAACGTCGTAATGGAACTGGTCCTTTAGATATCCCTTTCTGCGACTTTAAAACAAAGAGAAGAGTCACTGCTGCACCATGGAAACTGTATCGAGATGAAACTGCTACGGTTTATAACATATTTGAGACAAATGAGTCATTGTGGGACTGGTCTCCAGACTCGGTCGGAAACCCTGGAGCTCAAGATAATAAAAACTTTACATCCCGTATTTGAAATTTGGGCGGCTCCAAAGTGTTCCAAACAAAAATCTGGAAACTAGCTGCCACCCTTAGATGTGAGGGTTCCTACCTTCAGGTGAGATCAAAAAGTGAGACACGGTTATTTATAGAATCTCACCATGAGATACCCTCCTACATGTGTGCCTCACCCTTATGCTTTACTAGTAAGATCTGTAAAAATACAACCTGGGTTACAATATTATAGTGTAACTTGTAACATTGTACCTTAACTAACTGCGTTAGGAGAATTACTAATC
>NW_011434400.1:0-571 GCF_000754665.1 Bison bison bison
TAAGTCGTGTCTGACTCTTTGAGACGCCATGGACTGTAGCCTGCCAGGCTCCTCTGTCCACGGGATTCTCCAGGCGAGAATACTGGAGTGGGTTTCCATTTCCTTCTCCAGCATATCTTCCCAACCCAAGAATCGAACCCAGGTCTCCTGAATTGCAGAAAGATTCTTTACTGACTGAGCTATTAGCAAAACCCCATTAGTTTGAGAAGATCCAGCCAAAGAACTGAGTCTCTGGCTTGAACTGGCTTGTACTCAAAAAAAGAAGTGAAATAGACAATCAAATACATTTAATTAGACTCTTGGAATATGTGATCACTTTCTATAAGAAAACCACATTACATTCACAAAGAAGAGAAGGTTTTAGAAGATTTTTTCACAAAACAGGACTGAGAACTGATAGTGAGGGCCTCTCGAGACCATATTGCTAATTCATCTTTCTGCTGGATCATAATCCAGAGGTTTGTCTTCTGTATTAGGGTATGCATGTGTACATGCTCAGTCGCTCAGTCATGCTTGATTCTTTGTGACCCCATGGACTGCAGTCGGCCAGCTTCCTCTGTCTATGGAATTT
>NW_011434401.1:0-562 GCF_000754665.1 Bison bison bison
ATAGTCAATAAAGCAGAAATAGATGTTTTTCTGGAACTCTCTTGCTTTTTCCATGATCCAGCGGATGTTGGCAATTTGATCTCTGGTTCCTCTTCCTTTTCTAAAACCAGTTTGAACATCAGGAAGTTCATGGTTCACATATTGCTGAAGCCTGGCTTGGAGAACTTTGAGCATTACTTTACTAGCGTATGAGATGAGTGCAATTGTGTGGTAGTTTGAACATTCTTTGGCATTGCCTTTCTTTGGGATTGGAATGAAAACTGACCTTTTCCAGTCCTGTGGCCACTGCTGAGTTTTCCACTATTTGCTGGCATGTTGAGTGCAGCTACTTTCACAGCATCATCTTTCAAGATTTGGAATAGCTCAACTGGAATTCTATCATCTCCACTAGCTTTGTGTGTAGTGATGCTTTCTAAGGCCCATTGACTTCACATTCCAGGATGTCTGGCTCTAGGTCAGTGATCACACCATTGTGATTATCGTGGGTCATGAAGATTCTTTTTTGTACTAGTTCTTCTGTGTATTCTTGTCATCTCTTCTTAATATCTTCTGTCTTCTGTTA
>NW_011434402.1:0-780 GCF_000754665.1 Bison bison bison
GCTTTGGCTCCATCCCTTCATTCTTTCTGGAGTTATTTCTCCACTGATATCCAGTAGCATATTGGGTCCTTACTGTCCTGGGGAGTTCCCCTTTCAGTATCCTATCATTTTGCCTTTTGATACTGTTCATGGGGTTCTCAAGGCAAGAATACTGAAGCGGTTTGCCATTCCCTTCTCCAGTGGACCACCTTCTGTCAGATCTCTCCACAATGACCCGCCCGTCTTGAGTTGCCCCCAGGGCATGGCTTAGTTTCATTGAGTTAGACAAGGCTGTGGTCCTAGTGTGATTAGATTGACTAGTTTTTTGTGAGTATGGTTTCAGTGTGTCTGCCTTCTGATGCCCTCTTGCAACACATACCATCTTACTTGGGTTTCTCTTACCTTGGGTGTGGGGTATCCCTTCACAGCCGCTCCATCAAAGCGCAGCCACTGCTCTTTACCTTGGAGAGGGGTATCTCCTCACTGCCGCCCTTAGTGTCCATTTGCATGTGACATTGTAACTGTGGCTTGCCAGGCTTCTTTCTCAGGGAAGGGGCTTGTACATGCAAAAATACTGGTACGTATGGGCCAGTACTGGTTGACATACCCTTCTAGAGCACTATGTCCTGCTGCCCTAGCCACCAACTCCTCTGAGTCCCTGATGCAGCCAGAGGCACTATAACTGAAGCACTTGCATCCCCACATCTGGCTCCCTCACAGGGGCAAACCCAAGTCCTCCAGGACAGTCTCAAGAGCAAACCCCAGTGGATGATTCACATTCAGAAGTGGGAATAAAACCAC
>NW_011434403.1:0-532 GCF_000754665.1 Bison bison bison
CGGAGATGAGGGCCTTCGTCTCCTGCATGGCCTAGAGGCCAACCTCGCGACCTCTCTCCAAACGCCTCAGGAGGCTTGACTCCCTTTAGTCCACCCAGTGAGCTCCAAGAGATACCCGTCGCGACTCGAGAGCAGAGCGGGGTTCTTGGCTTCCACTCGAGATGAATGCCTGTCTCCCCGGGTGCGTCTGGAATGCAACCCCGAGATCCCGGTCGCCCCTGGAGAGGAACATTGGCGTTCTGGACACAAGCCCAGGATGAGGTCTATTGGCCCTGCAGTCACTCGAGAGCAATCCCCAGCTTTCCTTCGCAACTCGAATGGAAGATTGGACTTCCCTGTGCCAACACAAGAGGCATCCCCGAATTCCCCCGTCGTAACTCGAGAATCCCGCGCAACTCGAGAAAAACCACGTGGTTCCCCCGTCATCGCAAGATGAAGCCCTTTCCCGCTACAGCGTCTCAGGAGAAGTCCCCACGTTAGGAATTGGAGGTCGAAACGGTACTTGGCACCCTTGATGCGCCCCCACAAAGTT
>NW_011434404.1:0-588 GCF_000754665.1 Bison bison bison
CTAGGCAAAATACAAAGAATAGAGCTCGTGTTCTACTAAATGGAAAGATGATTTCAGAAACAGAAGCTGTCCTTTGTTGGTATCTTTGAATCTTTATGTAGTTTTCGTTGATTTTTACTGTTAAGGCTAACTGAACAAGGCAAGAGAGAAACCCCAGAATTGAAAAGCAATTGACGGTTTTGAAAGAAACATGTGCAGGTGAAGCTCTCTTCCTTTTTGAGAGATGGTTAAATGCAAAATCTTGATTCAACACATATGACTTTTGTGCACTTTATTTCAAATCTCCATGACAAAACCCTAAGGCGACCAGGAAGAAAGGAGTAGAGGGGCAGACACAAAGAGCAACCTTTCCCCTTGGTGCCATCGCAACCAGCTGCTTAGTTCCTTCATCTCAAGGACTATCATCTGGGCTTCTCTGGTTTGTCTGATTCTTGTTTCGGGGACCGTTTCTCGTCACAAGGCTGTCAACAGTGGGGTGGTGGTGTGTGTGTGTGTTGGTGGGGAGCCCTTCTTCCATTCCACATGAGACCCAGTGGACAATCCAGGCCCTGCCCACTGCATTGAGTGTGCAGCAACAATATCAACGGT
>NW_011434405.1:0-536 GCF_000754665.1 Bison bison bison
GCACGTTCTCGGAGGGAACAGGGCCCAGAGCGTCAGGGTTCACGAGGCTGCCCTGCCCTGGGCCTCTCCGTACGGAGGCCAGCATTTCACACGGAGGTGCACCGGCATCTGGGGCTCGGCTGCTGCTAAGGGGCCACCCTCCCTTGCAGGCGCTGCTCTGGGTAGGCCTCTGGTGGGTCTGGCCCTGGGGCCCAGCCCTGCTCGAGCAACTCTGAGGGCAGGAGGCTGTCTGCTCTGTCCTGTTCACATCTCAGCTAGAAAGCTGGATTGGGCTTTTGAGGTTTTTTTACCAGCAGCTTTTAGCTATATGTCAGAATAAAGTCAGCCACAGAGTTCTCTCCTTGATCTGCTTGGCCCTCCATGTTTCTCTGAATTCTCAAAGCAGCTGAAGCCCCAAATGGGGTGGGGGGTGGGGGTGTCGAGGAGGGGCAGGGGGCTGGGGGCACCGAGCTGCCAACCAGGACTGACTTTTCGTGTGTGTTTCCAGTTTACCTGCACAAATTCTCCAGATGTTTATACAGCATCCAGTATACAAC
>NW_011434406.1:0-506 GCF_000754665.1 Bison bison bison
ATTTGTATGTTTTAGTCTCAGATATCAATTTCTGATTCATTGAAAATTCTCTATTTCATGTGTACAGCTCAGTTCAGTTTAGTTCAGTCACTCAGTCATGTCTGACTCTTTGCAACCCCATGAATTGCAGTATGCCAGGCCTCCCTGTCCATCACCATCTCCCGGAGTTCATTCTAACTCACTTCCATCGAGTCAGTGATACTGTCCAACCATCTCATCCTCTGTCATCCCCTTTTCCTTCTATCCCCAATCTCTCCCATCATCAGAGTCTTTTCCAATGAGTCAACTCTTCCCATGAGGTGGCCAAAGTACTAGAGTTTCAGCTGTAGCATCAGTCCTTCCAAAGAAATCCCAGGGCTGATCTCCTTCAGAATGCACTGGTTGGATCTCCCTTTGCAGTCCGAAGGGACTCTCAAGGTCTTCTACCAACACCACAGATACAAAAGCGTCAATTCTTCAGCGCTCAACAATCTTCACAGTCCAACTGTCACATCCATATATGACCA
>NW_011434407.1:0-543 GCF_000754665.1 Bison bison bison
TTGATAATAGCCAGCTGAGCCTCACGACACCTGCCCACTCATCTGCTTGATAATCGCCAGCTGAGCCTCGCGACACCTGCCCGCTCATCTGCTTGATAATCGCCAGCTGAGCCAAACGACACCTGCCTGCTAATCTGCTTGATAATCGCCAGCTGAGCCCCGCGACACCTGCCCGCTCATCTGCTTGATAATCGCCAGTTGAGCCTCGCGACACCTGCCCGCTCATCTGATACTCGCCAGCTTAGCCGCGCGACACCTGCCTTGCTCAGTCTGCTTGATAACTCGGCCAGCCTAGCTGCCCGTCCCTGCTCGCTCATCTGCCTGATAATCGACAGCTTAGCCGCGGGACACCTGCACGCTCATCTCCTTGATAATCGCCAGCTGAGCCTCACGAACCTGCCCGGTCATCTGCCTGATAATCCCCAGCTGAACCGCACGACACCTGCCCGCTCATCTGCTTGAAAATCCCCTGCTGAGCCTCGAGACACCTGCCCACTCATGTGTTTGATAATCGCCTGCTGAGCCTCGCGACACCTGCCCCGT
>NW_011434408.1:0-709 GCF_000754665.1 Bison bison bison
GTCTCCCACACTCCCGCAGCCTGCTCCTTCCCGGGCGCGAACGCTAGAAGCTGGGCAGGGCTTGGGGAGGCTCGCCCAGGCCAGAGCAGCCTCTCGGCCGGGGCTCTGTGCTATCGCGCCTGGGCGCAGAGCTGGAGCTCCGCCGGTGTGGAAGCTCACTCGGTCCTTCCCAGTAACAGGCTTCCAAGCACCCGCCGGCAGCCAGCCTCTTCTCTCCCGCGTTCCGGGCATTGGGCTCCAAACCTGGGACCAAAGTACTGCCCGGAGCTCACTGATCATGGGCTGGTTCCCCTGCGCTGCGGCTGTGCTAGGGAGCCCAAACGCACAGGGGAAGCCCGCACAGCACATCCACCTGCCTCTAGGCGGGAGGACAGCTCCAGGGAAGGCCCGGTCTGGCAGGCGCTTTCTGGGGCACAAACGGAACAACACTCTGGCTGTGGAGCTGCCTCCCCAAGCCAGGGGCACCGGGACCCTGATTCCCTCCGTGCAGCGCTTAGTCTGGGCGGGAAGCACCAGCTTGGGAATGCAGCCTGGGGCGCTTCCTTTCCCTCGGAAAGAGCTCTCCCCTGCGGGAGGCTTTGGTAGTGTGCACACCCCCAGCCCCTAAGCCCTCTGCAAGGACGCCTGGCTCCTAGGTCCGAAGGGAAGGCGAGAGCTGAGCTGAGGCACCAGTCAGGCACCAGTCACGTCTCCCGCACTCCCGCAGCCT
>NW_011434409.1:0-639 GCF_000754665.1 Bison bison bison
GCCAGAAGGTAAGAGAAAGAACGACCTGGTGAGAGCAAGTTTCGGTGAACAAGACCCGCACTTTATTTTTCAAAGTAGTTTTTATACCTTAAGTTATGCATAGAGGATAATGGGGGAAGGGGTAGAGTCTTGCAGCAAACCAGGCTTTCTTCCTGCAAACTTATCATATGCAAAAGCTTAGGTGATTTGCATCATCTTCTGGCCCGGAGGCCTGTTAACATTTTAAGACCTTTTCTTCAGAAAACTTATTTTTCTCTAAAGGTGGTTGGTCAGGAGCCACCCTCCAAAAAAGCATTAGATAAAGTTGCATTCCTACAGAGCAAAGGTGTGGTGGGCTATTACAAGAAAAAGATTAACTCAAGGGTCCCAGGTTACAAACATTAAAGCTACTACTTACACCAATTATATTAATCAATACACTGCCAGGGACACAGCAGGTAAGGGATATGGAAACTTAGCAGCAAACAATGGCTCAACAAGTGAAAAACCATTCACCAATACAATTTCTAATCAATCTTTTAACTACTCAAAAGAATCTGTGTTTAGACAGTTTAGAACATCTCCTGCCTCTCACAGTTGGGAGGCTCTGAACAGTCACATGTGGCCGGAAAATCCTATTCAGGCAGGCTAGAGGATTTC
>NW_011434410.1:0-591 GCF_000754665.1 Bison bison bison
AAACCTGAAGGCAACCCAGAATTCAGGGAACCTGACTGACTTGCCGATCCATTCACCTGCCCATCCATCCATGGGTTCCACCACCACTTGAGGTACATTTCACGATCCCCAAGCTTTGCTCTCCCCCGACAACTGCCCACCTCAGAGCAATGTGCAGGTCCCTCCTGTTGACTCAGGACTTTCATCCTCGGAAATGCCCTAATGCATCTGCAAGGCTCACTCTCCCAACACTAGGGCCCACTCACATACCAACCAAAGAAACAATCAGACGAGGGGCCATCGGCTTGGCCCACCTCCTGGACACTCTGCCCAATGATCTCCTCTGACCATCAGGAGAAAACTATGCGGCATCCCGTCCCCAGAAGAACATGACATAGAAACTTGTCCGAAGCCACGACTCCTTTCAGGACACGAGTGAAAACACTTTCAGGCAAAGGCAGTGTGGCTGACAAACTCAGTGGCAGTCCAGATACTCTCAAATGGCTTCCACTTCTCTGCTACCAATAGAATCATACATACCAGGAGACAAAAGCCTTGGTTAGCCTTATGTAACCAGAGATGACTCATGGTCCCTAGCCATATCCCGAGGTT
>NW_011434411.1:0-571 GCF_000754665.1 Bison bison bison
TTCTCCCTCCAACCTTCTCATCTCATGGGCCATGCCGTTGTATGCTTTGTTTGCTGGGCAGAAGAGCCAAGTGAGGCCAAGGCAAAGGGTGATACTTATCAGTTCGTGATGGCGCTGATTTGATAGATGAACTAATGCCTGGTTATTAAATGGACTGTTGTTTGCAACTGAATAGCATCCCACGCCATAACAGTGCTATTACAAATAAATAAAGTCCCAACAAAGCTTAATTGTGCTTAAAGTCACCAGCTCAGCAAGCTGGTTATGATCTATTCTATGTTAGCTTCAAAAGTTTACAGTGTTCTACTCAGATGGGAAGGCGGGCAAAGAGCAGCAGGTTCAAAACTCTTCTTTGTCTCTAACTCTTGAAGCACTCACCATCATAACCTCTATTTTCAAGCGATTTTTCTTCATCTTAGAAAGAATGTCTACCAGTTGTAATAAGCTTTCATTGGCAAGGAGTAAGCGTGGCAATGAGATAATATACCAGAGAGGCAGAGATCCATTCATCATTCTTCCCAAGGGACCCAAATGTCTTCACAGGCAGATGAAGAGAAAACCCTTAGGTTTT
>NW_011434412.1:0-666 GCF_000754665.1 Bison bison bison
GCATTCCAGACGCACCCGGGGAGACAGGCATTCATCTCGAGTGGAAGCCAAGAACCCCGCTCTGCTCTCGAGTCGCGACGGGTATCTCTTGGAGCTCACTGGGTGGACTAAAGGGAGTCAAGCCTCCTGAGGCGTTTGGAGAGAGGTCGCGAGGTTGGCCTCTAGGCCATGCAGGAGACGAAGGCCCTCATCTCCGCGATGACGGGGGATCTCGGGGTGGTTCTCGAGCGGCGGCCCCAGGGTGCGGTTTCTCACGAGGTACGACGGCGAGGTCAGTGAGCCGCTCGTGGGGCGCCAGGGAAGTCGGGTCTCCATGCGAGTGGCGAGGGGGAGCGCGTCATTGCTCTCGAGTCATGGTAGGGGAACCTGGCCTCGAGACGTGTGGAAGAAGGTCTCTCGAGGTCTTTCTCGGGTTTGAGGCAGGAACCCCTGGCTTCCCTCGACTTGTGCAGGTGACCTCAGGGGGCTTCTCATGGTGGCTCTGAGAAGTCAGGGAAACTGGAGGTGGGGGGGGGCCGTCTCGGGACTCCACGGGTTTGGTGCATTGGAAGAGGGCCTCATCTCCAGTTGAGGCAGAAACCTCAGGGTTCCTGTGATTTCAGACTCCGATCGCAGGGTCCCTGCAGACTGGGGACAGGAGAGTCAGGCCTCGTCTTGGGTTGAGGC
>NW_011434413.1:0-520 GCF_000754665.1 Bison bison bison
AGAGAGAGAGAGAGAGAGAGAGAGAGAGAGAGAGAGAGAGAGAGAGAGAGAGAGAGAGAGAGAGAGAGAGAGAGAGAGAGAGAGAGAGAGAGAGAGAGAGAGAGAGAGAGAGAGAGAGAGAGAGAGAGAGAGAGAGAGAGAGAGAGAGAGAGAGAGAGAGAGAGAGAGAGAGGAGAGAGAGAGAGGAGAGAGAGAGAGAGGAGAGAGAGAGAGAGAGAGAGAGAGAGAGAGAGAGAGAGAGAGAGAGAGAGAGAGAGAGAGAGAGAGAGAGAGAGAGAGAGAGAGAGAGAGAGAGAGAGAGAGAGAGAGAGAGAGAGAGAGAGAGAGAGAGAGAGAGAGAGAGAGAGAGAGAGAGAGAGAGAGAGAGAGAGAGAGAGAGAGAGAGAGAGAGAGAGAGAGAGAGAGAGAGAGAGAGAGAGAGAGAGAGAGAGAGAGAGAGAGAGAGAGAGAGAGAGAGAGAGAGAGAGAGAGAGAGAGAGAGAGAGAGAGAGAGAGAGAGAGAGAGAGAGAGAGAGAGAGA
>NW_011434414.1:0-679 GCF_000754665.1 Bison bison bison
CCATCTCAGGCGGAAAACTGGAAGATGTCTTGTCCTGTCTGTCTGGATTGATGTCTGTGTCAGTGTGAGCCTTGTGATTTTTTGATAATAGTGCTCAAGTTCTGAGTTCTATTTCAATGGTCTCAAGACAAGGCAGCCCTTGCAAACCCAACTGCTTCCAATACAAGAAAACTTTGACCTCAGGGAATGTCAGAATCCCGTGAACTGGGAACTAGTCAATATTAAATATCTAGTAGTTTTGTTTTTGCTCCTCTACTGTAGACATGTCTAAGAGTCATCAACATGAAGCACAAAATGTTCATAGTGCCTCGGGTTGTTCTAAGGTAAAATCGCTATATCGTTATATCTGTCACAAGCTTGTCAACAAGAAAGTACCTCGAAAGAACAGGAACAAAACGAAAATTAAATGTGATATGAGCTTTTAGATAAACTATGAACACTAATTACACTCGAAAATATCTGCCTATGAGAGTCTTGATTGAAGGCAGAGGAGAAGGGGACGACAGAGGCTAAGATGGTTGGATGGCATCACTGATTCGATGGACATGAGTTTGAGCAAGCCCCTGGAGTTGGTGATGGACACGGAAGCCCAGCGTCCTGCAGGCCACGGGGTCCCAAAGAGTCAGACACGACTGAGCCACTGAACTGAACTGAACATACAATCGTTCTCCAGGTGTTT
>NW_011434415.1:0-551 GCF_000754665.1 Bison bison bison
GATAATAAAGTAGATGTAGATGACTTTATGAAGCCCCCTTGCTTTTTTCTATGATCCAAACTCAATTTAAGGTTTACCTATTAATATTACATGAGTACGACTAACTATACCTGCCTGTTCTCTTTTATATATATATATATTATTTTTTTTTCCTCAGTCTCTCTTTTTCAAGCTATCATCTACATATTTTTACGTTCCTGGGCATTTGCCACCTTCTTATACAAGAATTAAATTATTATCATGCCAGTCTCTGGCCTTTGACACCTCTGTAAAACAACTAAGTTTCCAGGACAGAATGAATCTGTGCTCTGGGAAAACGTCAGGACATTTTGATAAATAGCTAGATATTTTCAGGAACTGACTGATTTTGAGAAAAATTCCTGTACCATCACTTATCTGGAAAAGACTATGTTTCCTCATGTTGATGAGAATTTCTCATTAGCAGAAATTTTAAGAAAAATAAATGTGCTTATTGGAATGTTCATGTTAGTGAAGTACCAATTATGTGAGTATGTATGTAGCCTCCCATCAGACAGATTAATTATGTCAAG
>NW_011434416.1:0-616 GCF_000754665.1 Bison bison bison
AAGAATTTTTTAATCCCTCTTGGTTCCCAGGTGGAAGTGACTGCTTATCACTTTGGGGCCCCTACATTTTTATCCACATAATACTGAAATATATTTATCTATGGACTTGTCTGTTAACCTATTTTGCATAAGTGGCCCTTTCAGAGGGGGCGCTGTATATTATCTGTATTGAGTGCTTAGCTTTTAACAACCATTGCTCAATTGATAAGTTGTTGTTCAGTCCCTAAGTCATGTCCAACACTTTGCGACCCCATGAACTGCATCATGCCAGGTTTCCCATCCAACCATTTCATCCCCTGTCATCCCCTTCTCCTCTTGCCCTTAATCTTTCCCAGCATCAGGGTCTTTTCCAATGAATTGCTGGTTCACATCAGGTAGGCAAAGAATTGGAGCTTCAGCATCAGTCCTTCCAATGAATATTCAGGGTTGATTTCCTTTAGGATTGACTAGTTTGATCTCCTTGCTCTCCAAGGGACTCTCAAGAGTCTTCTTTAGCACCAGAGTTCAAAAGTATTAGTTCTTTGGCGCTCAGCCTTCTTTATGGTCCAACTCTCACATCCATACATGACTACTGGAAAAACCATAGCTTTGACCAGCCAGGACTTTGTCAACAAAA
>NW_011434417.1:0-734 GCF_000754665.1 Bison bison bison
CTATTTATATGCTAATCAGAGATGTCAAGAATAAGAGTATGAGGATAGCTCAGTAGGAAAATTCGGTGGGAAAAAAGACTGAGTAGCTTGGTGTACGCGGTAGACCAATCAAACTTCAAGACAAGAAGTTTGCACCACTTACGTAAGCCCCAGGCGCCCTCTCGAATAGCGGAAGGTGCCTCACCCTAGACACCTTCTCGAGGGGGTCTTAGCAGCCCAGGCGTAATTAGTAAGCGTAGTGCGTTCCTCACTCCAGATGGAGACTCAGCTGGAAGTTCAAGGGAAAAATGACAAGGAACTTTATGAATTGGAGCTGTAAGTTAACTCTGACAGAGAGAGCGAGATGGTGGTGGGGGACAGCCTCAGTGAAATCAGAGGTGAAAGCACAAAGCAAGAAAGGAGGCAGACTCTTGTTTTTTTGGGGGGGAGATGCTCGAGAATATCCGGGTGGACTCCTGAGGCTCGATCCCGCATTTGCGTATGCCGAGCCTCCTTCCTCATGACCTTTGTCCAGAGTGGAATGCCTCACCGGCTCCCGGCACATGATCAGGGCATGCTCAGTCACGATATCAGTGCATGATCAGCCACGTGATCACTGACGGCACAGTCACGGGATCAGCGCCTCTCAGTCACGTGATCACCGTATGATAAACACGTGATCAGTGATCGACCAGCCACGTGATCACTGCATGCGCAGTCAGGTGTCAGTTCCTGATCAGCCACATGATCAGTGC
>NW_011434418.1:0-604 GCF_000754665.1 Bison bison bison
CACAGAGATATTCTAAATAATCCAGTTATTTGTTGGTCATCCAGATGACATTCTTAGATTATGTATCAAGTGTTTTTCCTTTAAAATTCCTGAAATAGGCCTGTGGACCACACCTCTCATTGAACTTGCACTGGAACAGCATTAGACAAGTTCAATATATTGGACAAGTTGAATATTCTTAGCATCATGAGCAATTCTGGGGTCCTCTGGCCCTCATGCCCTCCCATCCAGCCACCCATCTCTCACTTCACAAAAACTGCTCTGATATGACCCATATCTGTACCTATCAGAGTTCAACTTAAAATTTTATTTGGAAAAAAAAAGAGTTTTGCTGTTACAACAATTTGAAAACCACTAATCAAACATACAGAATTCCCCAAAAGAATGGTCTAGCTGAAATATGGTTTTAAGGTTAAGAAATAAGAAAGTTACCGCATTCCAACCTTCAGTTCAGTTCAGTTCAGTTCACTCGCTCAGTTGTGTCCGACTCTTTGCGACCCCATGAATCAAAGCACGCCAGGCCTCCTGTCCATCACCAACTCCCAGAGTTCACTCAAACTCACGTCCACCGAGTTGGTGATGCCATCCAGCCATCTCATCCTCT
>NW_011434419.1:0-545 GCF_000754665.1 Bison bison bison
ACTCCACCCTGTGAATGAAGTCAACACGAAGGGGCAGTGACTCGCCCGTGCATCGTCCAGAAAAGACCCCCAGGTTCCAAATACCGCTCGACAAGTGGCCTCTCTCCCCGGGGACACCTCGAGAGGCAAGCGGAGTTCCATGCCTCAACCCAAGACGAGGCCTGACTCTCCTGTCCCCAGTCTGCAGGGACCCTGCGATCGGAGTCTGAAATCAGAGGAACCCTGTGGTTCCTGCCTCAACTGGAGATGAGGCCCTCTTCCAATTCACCAAAACCCGTGGAGTCCCGAGTGGCCTCCCCCCACCTCCAGTTTCCCTGACTTCTCAGAGCCACCATGAGAAGCCCCCTGAGGTCACCTGCACAAGTCGAGGGAAGCCAGGGTTTCCTGCCTCAACCCGAGAAAGACCTCGAGAGACCTTCTTCAACACGTCTCGAGGCCAGGTTCCCCTACCATGACTCGAGAGCAATGACGCGCTCCCCCTCGCCACTCGCATGGAGACCCGACTTCCCTGGCGCCCCACGAGAGGCTCACTGACCTCGCCGTCG
>NW_011434420.1:0-572 GCF_000754665.1 Bison bison bison
AAGAAGGTCTCTCGAGATCTTCCTCAGGTTGAGGCAGGAGACGCTTGGTTCCCTCGAATTGTGCAGGTGACCCCAGGGGGCTTCTCCTGGTGGCTCTGAGAAGTCAGGGAAACTGGAGTTGGGAGGGGCCTCTCGGGACTCCACGGGGTTTGGAGCATTGGAAGAGGGCCTCATCTCCAGTTGAGGCAGGAACCACAGGGTTCCTCTGATTTCAGACTCGGATCGCAGGGTCCCTGCAGACTTGGGACAGGAGAGACAGGCCTCGTCTTGGGTTGAGGCATGGAACTCCGCTTGCCTCTCGAGGTGTCCCCGGGGAGAGAGGCCACTTGTCAAGCTGTATTTGGAACCTGGGGGTTTTTTCTGGACGATGCACGGGCGAGTCACTGCCCCTCCGTGTTGACTTCACTCACAGGGTGCAGTTCGCAGAGGTGTCCGGGCATCGGGGTACTTATCAAGAGGGGACCGGGAAATCGGGGGTCCTTCGGAAAGTGGAACCACCCACGAGGCCACGTCTGGAATGTCGTCGTGAGACCGGCCTCATCCTGAGGTGCGACCGGAAGGTCGGGAACCCC
>NW_011434421.1:0-518 GCF_000754665.1 Bison bison bison
GACAGACAGCACCCACCCGGCCCACCCCTCCCCCGTGAGACCGTCTCAGAGAGAACCCCTCCAACATGTGGTACAGCAGGTGTACTTGTTTAGTAGCTTGGTGTGAGTAATTCTGTGTGAGAACTCAAAACAGAAATATTTGCACAGGTTTGCATAAGCTATTCACACTACTCTTTGGCAACAGGAGATTAGGTGGCAGAGTTTAATACGTATAGAATTCTAGAAAACGCATTTTCAAGACCTTTCACTTTTAAAGTTAGGACTTTGCTCTCACATTGGTTACTTAGTGACCAGGGAGGGACCTGAAGTGGATTTTGAAGTGGCGGACAGGAGTTGCACCAGCAGCAAGTTCTGGTCCTGGTTAGAGCGTTTCATCCATGTGGTGTAACTCTGCTTTTGAAGAACTAGGCTTGAGAAGGCTGCTCCCAGTTGTGTACAATTTGACTTCTGTTTCCACTCGTTAATATTCTACTTTAATTCTGAGGAAATTGCATGAGACTTTTCCAACTTTCACTCGA
>NW_011434422.1:0-638 GCF_000754665.1 Bison bison bison
ACATCAAAGGTGAATTCTATTTTGTTGTTGAACTCTTGTTCTTGATAGGACTGTAGATTCTTCAAGGACAGGGATCACCCAGTTGGTGCTCTAGAAATGTTCTTTCAGTCTATTTAAATTGAGAGTTTATTTCCCTACATCGCTGTTCATTGAAATGGAGTACTTAGCCTGATGTAAGACAAATTTACTAACCAAGAAATTCTCCTTCTCTGTACTTCATGTTCTATTAGTGCTGTCTAGCTCTTCCTGCAATGATTCGCTGTCATTGAGACTGTGATTTAATTATGCAAAGTATGACAGATCATTTGAAAGTTGTTATTTGCTGAGGAAGCACATTCATGATGTGGGGGGTGGGAAAGCCTTTACATTTTGCTAAGTTTCATATCCTCTATGAACACTTTTTTAGTGGGAAAGAATTTTAATTCTAAATGATTACCCTGCAGATTTATGAAATATCTCAACTAGACGTGACAATGAAAATGTGCTTAACTGTCTCCAGCAGTGGAAAAGAAATGATATAATCTGAGAACCTGACTCTATTACCAGTGCAATGTATAGAAATGCCTTACCTGCCACCCCCCGAACATCAGCACCCAGACTGAATCCACCATCATGTCTCTTCCACACCCCAGAAAAAT
>NW_011434423.1:0-538 GCF_000754665.1 Bison bison bison
GGGGGCTGGGGGCTGTTTGGACAGGGAGCCCACAAAGGACCTGGCTGCCTTACCTGGCCAGACAGCTCTCAGTGGGAGCCGGGCCAGTCCTCTGTCACTAGGCAGAAACCCTGCCCCCTTGAAATGTCCTGAGTACCAAACCCTGCCCCCTTGAAATGTCCTGAGTACCTGGAGGAGGGGGACTGCATAATGATTGGGAGACAAACTGAGGATAACGGGCTTTCAGGTCAAACTTAAGACCGTTTGGTTCACTACTTCACCGAAGAGGACTGGCTGGGGCCTAGGGGCCAGTTTTGGCTGATCCCCTCTGTGATGGGGGCTCACTCGCTCACTGGAGGCCGACCTTTGCTTTGAGTCAGAGCCCTAGATCCCTCCTTGACTCAGTTCCCCACTTCTGCCTACAGGTCTCCTCCTTGTGAGCTTAGGCGGCTACAGTCCTATAGTTATATGGGAGAAGCAGCACCCCAGCCCGTGGATGGCCCCCCAGCACCCAGCCTCAGGTCTCTCCCCAGAGTTCAGTCCTTAAGGCACAGGCTCC
>NW_011434424.1:0-540 GCF_000754665.1 Bison bison bison
AAAGCCTCCCGCAGGGAGAGCTCTTTCCGAGGGAAAGGAAGCGCCCCAGGCTGCATTCCCAAGCTGGTGCTTCCCCGGCCCAGACTAAGCGCCGCACGGAGGGAATCAGGGTCCCGGTGCCCCTGGCTTGGGGAGGCGGCTCCACAGCCAGAGTGTCGCTCCGTTTGTGCCCAGAAAGCGCCTGCCAGACCGGGCCTTCCCTGGAGCTGTCCTCCCGCCTAGAGGCAGGTGGATGGTGCTGTGCGGGCTTCCCCTGTGCGTTTGGGCTCCCTAGCACAGCCGCAGCGCAGGGGAACCAGCCCATGATCAGTGAGCTCCGGGCAGTCCTTTGGTCCCAGGTTTGGAGCCCAATGCCCGGAACGCGGGAGAGAAGAGGCCGGCTGCCGGCGGGTGCCTGCAAGCCTGTTACTGGGAAGGACCGAGTGAGGCTTCCACACCGGCGGAGCTCTAGCTCTGCGCCCAGGCGCGATATAGCGCTAGAGCCCCGGCCGAGAGGCTGCTACTGGCCTGGGCGAGCCTCCCCAAGCCCTGCCCAGCTTC
>NW_011434425.1:0-527 GCF_000754665.1 Bison bison bison
ACGAACTGCACTGAACCAGGCTGGGTCCAGACCTTGTCGAAATCCCTGACAAAAACTCCTAAGCCCACATCTCAGTACCTGCACTAAAATAGGCTGGGTCAAGCCCTTGTTCAACCCCACCGACAAACACTCTTGAGCCTCCATCACCATCCCTGCACTGAACTAGGCTGTGTCCTGCACTTGTTCAAGACCCTGACAAACTACTCTTGGGCCAACATCTTGGTTCCTGCACTGAACCAGGATAGTTCCTGCCTTTGTTCAAGCCCCGGCAAACAATCCTGAGCCGAAAACTCTCTCCCTGCCACTGAAGTAAGGTGTGTCCTCCCCTTGACCAATACCCCAGGAAACACTACGAGCCCATATCTCATTCACTGCACTGAAGTACGCTGGTCTCTGCCCTCATTCAAATCCCTGACAAACACTCCTGAGCCAACATCTCCATCCCTGCACTGAACTAGAATGGTTTCTACTTTGTTCAAGCCCCCAGAAAACCATCCTGAGCTGACAACTCGCTGCCTGCCCCTGAA
>NW_011434426.1:0-612 GCF_000754665.1 Bison bison bison
AAGGACACCACCCTGGGGCCTGTGAGAGAGCAGGAGAGCAAAGCCCCTACGGGGAGGAAGCAGAGCTGGGGGAACGTGCCCACAGCCTCCACTGCCTCCTGCACAAGTGCCTTTTCTTTGTCTCTCCTTGACCTGAAACAAACTCCAGCTGCTGCTGCTCTGCAGGTGATTGCTAAAGATGCACCTCCTGCCAGAGCTATTGTCCTGCTGCTCTGGGGCTGCCTGAGTGTTCTCAGGAGTATCAGACAAGTAGGGCTGCCACACCTCATACTGGAGGTGGGGGGCCTGATACTGGGGAAGGGTCAGAGGTGGGGGGAGGGTTTGAGGGTTGGGGAGGGCCTGATGCTGGCCTAGGGCCGTGACGCTGGACTGGGGTCTGATGCTGGACTAGGGTCTGATGCTGGACTTGGGTGCATCATTTGGATCCCCGTCAAGGTTGCCCTCAGACACCCCACGCTGTGACCGATGGCGAGCCTCGACACCTGAACTTTGTCCCACCTCGGCCTGCTGCCCACACCTCAGCAGCAGAGGGGCCCTGTCCCCGCAGATGCTGAAGTGATGGAGCCTCTTGTCTCCGGAGCCAAGGGCATGAACACACCATCGGTCGTCCTC
>NW_011434427.1:0-622 GCF_000754665.1 Bison bison bison
CAACTGGCAATTGTCAAGCAGATGAGCCGACAGGAATCACGCAGCTCAGCTGGCAATTGTCATACAGATGAGCCGGCAGGAATCACGCAGCTCAGCAGGCCCTGATCACGTGACTCTGCAGGCACTGATCACGTGGCTGATCAAGTCCAGATCACGTGACTGAGCATGCACTGATCACGTGGCTATCCTGCACTGATCCCGTGACTGCGCTTGCACTGTTTACGTGGCTGATCAGGCACTGATCACATGGCTCATCATGCACTGATCACGTGTTTATCAGGCAATGATCAGTGACTGACAGGCGCTGATCATGGGACTGTGCACGCATTGATCACGTGGCTATCCTGCACTGATGACGTGACTGTGCATGCACTGATGACGTGGCTGATCGGGCACTGATCACGTGTTTATCAGGCAGTGATCAGTGACTGACAGGCGCTGATCATGGGACTGTGCACGCACTGATCAGGTGGCTGATCAGGAACTGACCACCTGACTTCGCATGCAGTGATCAAGTGGCTGGTCGTTCACTGATCACGTGTTTATCATACGGGGGATCCCGTAACTGAGAGGCGCTGATCACGTGACTGTGCCATCAGTGATCACGTGGCTGATCATGCAC
>NW_011434428.1:0-638 GCF_000754665.1 Bison bison bison
AAGTCAGGCATCCACTTCAGCCTCCTGTTCCTCAGTTCATCCAACCCCATGGAAGAAGTCATTCCTCCAGTTTATCCATCGGTTCTCTACACCTCGCCTGATGGTGGCGGGTGACTGGAAGACTGACAGTTCTGAAGAACTTTGCAAGAGCTTTGGGTGAAGCGTGTCCATCAGTAAAGACCATGGAAGGTATGCCCCACGTGGCAAACACCATTGCTTTGAGTTGTGGTCGGTTTGCCTGTCTTCAGTGAGGGACGGAAGGGAGGCTTCCACCTTCCACAGAGAAAGCTATCCCTAGCGTACCAAGGACGTTTGACAACCCCCGCCACCCCAGGTTACAGGCGCGACAGGTCAGACTGTGGCAATCATCATGTCCAGGGTGTATTTACAACAGGCAGACTCATCTTAAAGGCACTCTGTCCTGTGAAGGTGGAGGGAAGGGAGCGAGAGGCAGAGGGACGACGACAGAGGAAGGAAGAAGAAGAAGAGGGGACAGGAACACACAGAGTGGGGCGGGGTGGGGGGGGGTGAGGCATGTGTGGCGTGTCTGTGACATGCCCAGGTGGTGTTGCGTGGGTGGAGAGTGTGCGGCCCTGTGTGTGTGTGTGTGTGTGTGTGTGTGTGGTAGGGGTGGGGGG
>NW_011434429.1:0-557 GCF_000754665.1 Bison bison bison
AATGATTTCTATTTTTTGAATTTACCAAGGCTAGCTTTATGGCCCAGGATGTGATCTATCCTGGAGAAGGTTCCATGTGCGCTTGAGAAAAAGGTTAAATTCATTGTTTTGGGATGAAATGTCCTATAGATATCAATTAAGTCTAACTGGTCTATTGTATCGTTTAACGTTTGTGTTTCCTTGTTAATTTTATGTTTAGTTGATCTATCCATAGGTATGAGTGGGGTATTAAAGTCTCCCACTATTATTGTGTTATTGTTAATGTCTCCTTTCATACTTGTTAGCATTTGTCTTACATACTGTGGTGTTCCCGTGTTGGGTGCACATATATTTATAATTGTTATATCTTCTTCTTGGATTGATCCTTTGATCATTATGTAGTGACCATCTTTGTCTCTTTTCACAGCCTTTGTTTTAAAGTCTATTTTATCTGATATGAGTATTGCTACTCCTGCTTTCTTTTGGTCCCTATTTGCATGGAAAATCTTTTTCCAGCCCTTCACTTTCAGTCTGTATGTGTCCCCTGTTTTGAGGTGGGTCTCTTGTAGACAACATAT
>NW_011434430.1:0-588 GCF_000754665.1 Bison bison bison
ATTGTCAAAAAGAATACACCGCCTTGATAAGGGCTGTCATTAGGTCCCATAATTGTGGCTTGCCAATGAAACATATCATCCCCAACTGGACCTGCAGAACATTGTGCTGGAGGGTCATGGGCCAAATCACTAAGTTCCTTATTAATCCATTTCAGCGCCATAGTCTGTGCTTTTCATCTGGCTCCTCACTATCTCGGTGTGTGCTTGAAGGTCCCGCCAAACTCTTGATTATCCCGGTGGCTGGGAAGGATTGACTCTTCGTCTCACACCAGCTCTGCCAGACACAGGCGCCTTCTTATTAAACAGATCGGAGGTTGGACTTGGAGGCGGGGCCGAGGCGGGTCATGGGCTGGGGGGAAGGCCCTAAGTCCACTTTCTTTTTTTTAAATTTATTTATTTTAAACTTTACATAATTGTATTAGTTTTGCCAAATATCAAAATGAATCCACTACAGGTATACATGTGTTCCCATCCTGAACCCTCCTCCCTCCTCCCTCCCCATACCCATCCCTCTGGGTCGTCCCAGTGCACTAGCCCCCAAGCATCCAGTATAGTGCATCGAACCTGGACTGGCATCTCATTTCTACA
>NW_011434431.1:0-589 GCF_000754665.1 Bison bison bison
ATTAAAACAAAAAAAAAAAGAAAGACAAAAAGAGGGAGGGACGGAGTCGTCCCGGAAGGGAATCTTAAAAAGAGAGAAGTTTCCAAACATCAGGAAACCTTCTCACTGCCGAATCTGTGCCGAGCTTTGGAAGCACAGAGGGCAACATAACAGGGAGAAAAAATAAATAAACAATTTAAAACTCGCAGATTGCGAGCCCTACAGTAATTCCCCCAGCAGAGAAGCAGCGCAGACGCCTGCATCCGCCATTAGCAAACCGGGGCCGGGCAGGGAGGCGCGCCGTGGGCTGCATCGCTGAGAGTAAGAAAATGGCCTGAATACCCTGAGCGCTATCTGAGCGAAATAATTTGGGCTAGCAAACCAGACTGTGGGATACATACCACGCGAAAAGCCAGCCCTAACCTAAGACCGCCAGGCCCGCGCACGAAACAAAGGACTGAACAGAGATAGCCGGCTGCAGACCTTCCCCCTCCGGTGACAGGCAGCCAGAGCCGGAAGGGGGCAATCGCAGCCCCAGAGAGACATTACTAAAAATTGTAAGCAGGCTTCTTTGCTAACTAAAACTTCTTGGGGGGTCTGGACGGTCAAC
>NW_011434432.1:0-501 GCF_000754665.1 Bison bison bison
CTTTTCAAGAAACTAATAGGATTTAGGATCAGTTATCACCAGGCCTTGCCAGTTTGTACTAATGTGTTAACATGTACACAGAGATAAGTTCCAGGCAATAGAAGGAGCTTTAGCTTCATTCTCACTACAGCCCAGGCTCTGCTTTTATGCTTCTAATTTTAGTTGGGGAAAATCCAACCAGTACTTCTGGGTGTGCAAGGCTGTGGAGAATGACAGCCAAACTCTGTGTGAATCAGTCTGCGTGGCTGTGAAGGAATTGTGGACTGAATTGAAGTTTTCCACTAAATATTTCTTTGCAATTTCTCCATTGAATTTATCCTAAGAATAATACATACTTTTGATCTATATAAGGATTTTCTTCGAAATATCCAAGGAAGCATATTTTCAGCCAGTCTCTATGATAAATGGCTTGATGTTATTGATCAAGGCGAGGAGGAAGACAAAATAACCACAACCCAGAGGTAATGATGCCATAATTACTCAACTCTGAGAAAATACAAC
>NW_011434433.1:0-529 GCF_000754665.1 Bison bison bison
GAGAAAAGAGGCTGATAAAATTCCAAAGCAGGGAATTTATGTCACCTACGAAGGCCGCAGGCGTCCTCCCGTTCTCCCGAAGGAGAGGAGACACTAAGGCCTCCCCGGTCAGATCTTAGAAGCCCAGGCAAAATTAGTAGGCTTGACGAGCTTCCCTGCCTCAGAGGAAAAGTTCAGCTAGAAGGTGAAAGAAAGAACGACATGGGGAGACCAATTTTCGGTGAACAAAAAGGCATACTTTATTTTCCAAAGTAGTTTTATACCTTAAGTTGTGCATAGAGGATAATGGGGGAAGGGGTAGAGTCATGCAAAGACAGCAGTTCCTGATCCTTATCGAAGCCAGGCTTTCAAACTTATCATATGCAAAAGTTTGGTGATTTACATCATCTTCTGGCCAGGAGGCCTGTTAACATTTTTAAGAAACTTTATTTTTCTCTAAAGGTGATTATTCTAAAGTCAGGCCCAGCCTCCAAAAGCATTAGATAAAGTTGCATTCCTACAGAGCAAAGGTGTGGTGGGCTATAACAAG
>NW_011434434.1:0-531 GCF_000754665.1 Bison bison bison
ACAGCGTCTCAGGAGAAGTCCCACGTTAGGAATTGGAGGTTCGAAACGGTACTTGGCACCCTTGATGCGCCCCCACAAAGTTCCCCGGCATCCCGGTCTCCCTGGAGAGGAACACCGAGGTTTTCCGGCACCACTTCCTCTGAGCCCCTTCTACCCTCCTGATCTCCAGAGGAGGGTCGACTCCCCTGCTTTGTCTGGAAGGGGTTCCCGACCTTCCGGTCTCACCTCAGGATGAGGCCGGTCTCACGACGACATTCCAGACGTGGCCTCGTGGGTGCTTCCACGTTGCGAAGCACCCCGATTACCCGGTCCCTCTTGGTAAGAACCCGATGCCCGGACACCTCTCCGAATTCCACCCTGTGAATGAAGTCAACACGAAGGGGCAGTGACTCGCCCGTGCGTCGTCCGGAAAAACCCCCAGGTTCCAAATACCAGCTCGACAAGTGGCCTCTCTCCCCCGGGGACACCTCGAGAGGCAAGCAGAGTTCCATGCCTCAACCCAAGACGAGGCCTGACTCTCCTGTCCCCAGT
>NW_011434435.1:0-627 GCF_000754665.1 Bison bison bison
AATCCCTCCCAGCATCAGTCTTTTCCAATGAGTCAACTCTTCGCATGAGGTGGCCAAAGTACTGGAGTTTCAGCTTTAGCATCATTCCTTCCAAAGAAATCCCAGGGCTGATCTTTAGGCAGGCAGGGTAGGGAGTTCTGAGATATCATGGAAACAAGCCACAAATATGTTCCCTCAGATATCCACACATTCTTTCCTCTTAAATGGCAAAATGTGCATCGACTCCTATACTTGCAACAAAGTAAATGATTTTTGGAATTAAAAAAAAAAAACAAACTCTTTCTGTGACTAAAAAAAAAAAAACTAAGAATACCCACGGGCTGATCTCCTTTAGTAATGGACTGGTTGGATCTCCTTGTAGTCCAAGGGACTCTGAAGAATCTTCTCCAACACCACAGTTTAAAAGACATCAATTCTTCAGCGCTCAGCTTTCTTCACAGTCCAACTCTCACATCCATACATGACCACAGGAAAAACCATAGCCTTGACTGGACGAACCTTTGTTGGTAAAGTAATGTCTCTGCTTTTTGAATATGCTATCTAGGTTGGTCATAACTTTCCTTCCAAGGAGTAAGTGTCTTTTAATTTCATGGTCTGCAGTCATCATCTGCAGTGATTTTGGAGCCC
>NW_011434436.1:0-564 GCF_000754665.1 Bison bison bison
TACAAGACAGTTCAAGCCAGAGACTCAGTTCTTTGGCTGGATCTTCTCAAACTAATGGGGTTTTGCTAATAGCTCAGTCAGTAAAGAATCTTTCTGCAATTCAGGAGACCTGGGTTCGATTCTTGGGTTGGGAAGATATGCTGGAGAAGGAAATGGAAACCCACTCCAGTATTCTCGCCTGGAGAATCCCGTGGACAGAGGAGCCTGGCAGGCTACAGTCCATGGCGTCTCAAAGAGTCAGACACGACTTAGCCACTGAACTACCACCACATACCTCAAATGGATGATGCCACCATTAAACAACAATAATTACAAAATGTGAAACCTGTGGTTACGTAGACTCTAAACTTCACTGTTACAAGTAGAACGTGATTGTGAAAGTGTATTATTTTCCAAATTTTTACAGTAATAGACAGGACTTTTTTTTTAAGTTGCAGTTTGCCGATCCCCAGAAAATAGCATTGACTCTATTGAAACTGTCTATTGGTATTACAGTAAATACACATACTTTATTGTTGTTGTTCAGTTGCTAAAGTTGTGTCTGACTCTTTATGACTGCTTGAA
>NW_011434437.1:0-871 GCF_000754665.1 Bison bison bison
AATTGTAAATGTATGTATACAAAAGTTTATAAGTATGACCTAGCCTCTGATCCTGCACACCATCATTTCTTTTCATGCCATGGAATGAACAGGACACAAAATGCATAAACTTCCAAAGATTTTACAGTTGCCTACACCATAAAATCCTTAATTTCCACATATAGAATATATCACAGTTTTAATAAAGCAAGTCTCAGACAAGATGTGCATTTATTTAAGAAAACATTAATATATAAAATATGTAAATAACTCTCATCAATCAATCCAAAAAATGTATGTGACCAAAGGCAAAAAATGGGCAATATATATAAATAAATGTCATAGATAAAGAAATGTAACTAGCTAAGAAACACAAAATGAATGATTAAATAAGAACTATAACTTAGATTCAAAGGAGTAAGAGGAAGAGGGGTGGAAAGAAGCTTGTAATATAAAAGTCTTGTAAGGATGAGGAAAAAATAGGACTTAACGTGTACATCAGATGGAAGCATGAATTAGCACAGCCATATTGGGTAACTATTTTGATAATAACTAGAAAGTTAAAGATGAATGTGTTCCCTGGGGAAATCTTACATGTGGAATTAAGGATTTCATCTACAAGAATTGACAACACAGTGGTATTAATAAGAGTGAAAAACTGAAAATCATCTAAATGCCTTCATAGGAGAACAAATAAATAATTATGGCATAGTCATAGAATGAACAGTGGACACCAGTTTACGACGTGAATGTTCTAGTACTACATATGTCAACAAAGACCTTAATAAATTTGAATAAACTTAATAATGCTGCACTCACAGAAAGTAAGCTGTAGAAAGATATGATTACCTCTGGGGAGGTAAGAAGGAGAATGGGATTAATGAAAGCCTTG
>NW_011434438.1:0-534 GCF_000754665.1 Bison bison bison
GAAATCGGGGTCCTTCGGAATCTGGAAGCACCCACGAGGCCACGTCTGGAATGTCGTCGTGAGACCGGCCTCATCCTGAGGTGCGACCGGAAGGTCGGGAACCCCTTTCAGACAAAGCAGGGGAATCGACCCTCCTGTCCAGATCAGGAGGGTAGAAGGGGCTCAGAGGAAGTGGTGCCGGAAAACCTCGGTGTTCCTCTCCAGGGAGACCGGGATGTCGGGGCACTTTGTGGGTCGCATCAAGGGTGCCAAGTACCGTTTCGACCACCAATACCTAACGTGGACTTCTCCGGAGACACTGTAGCGGGAAAGGGCTTCATCTTGCAATGACGGGGGAACCACGTGGATTTTCTCGAGTTGCCGCAGGATCCTTGAGTTACAACGGAGAATTCAGGATGCCTCTTGTGTTGGCCCAGGGAAGTCCAATCTTCCATTCGAGTTGGGAAGGAAAGCTGGGGATTGCTCTCGAGTGACTGCAGGGCCAATGACCTCATCTAGGCTTGTGTCCAGAAGCCAGTGTTCCTCTCCAGGGGC
>NW_011434439.1:0-502 GCF_000754665.1 Bison bison bison
GCTTTATCCTGAAACTCTAGATAACACTTAGTGGTGGTGAGAATAAAACTTCCAATTTCTGGGCTCCCTTATCTTCAAGAAACTCTCCCCAAATCTGCTTCCCACACAAACTGCTATTTCACCTCTCACCTTCTCTTCTCAGCCACATTTCTCGCTCTCCTCCCACGCGTTCCCCAAACCTTTGTCACCGGGCTCTTCTTTCATCACCTATAGAAACTGGGCTTCTTAAAAGTGACCAGAAATAGAGTCACATGTACAAAACAAGTTTATGGTTACCACGGGGTAAGGGGAGAGGGATAAAGTGGAAGATTGGGACTGACATATGCACACTACTATATTTAACACAGATAACTGATAAGGACCTACTGTATAGCACAGGGAGCTCTGCTCAATACTCTGTAATGGTCTACGTGGAAAGAGAATCCTTAAACGATATGGATACGTACAACTGATTCACTTTTCTATGCAGCAGAAACATGACATTGTAAATCAACTATACTCC
>NW_011434440.1:0-528 GCF_000754665.1 Bison bison bison
ATCCTGGTGTCTACTGATGGAGTCCAGTGAAGAACAGCTACTCTGTTTCCCAACTTCTGGTCAAGATGTGGGTGTTGAGGAGGCCTGTGTGTGACCAAGATGGAAGCGCATGTGTGCTTCCTGGACAGAAGCAGTGAACATTTTTCTCCTTGGCAGGGAGAAATGGGCTTGAATTGTGAAGTAAGTCTCAAGGCCTTGTATAGTTATCTTTTTAAAAAATTTCTAGCTCAACCTATTAAACATCATTAAGTAATACTATAGAACTGACATGAAAAGGTTATTTAGAAATTAATTTGTTAATGAAACGATATTTTTAGCAGTAATATCAGAATGTTTTTTACTTTTTAGGACCCTTATCCTCAGGAAGGTTTCCAAACCTCTCAATGTACTTTACATGTTCCCTGAGGGGCTTCCATGGTGGCTCAGTGGTGAGGAGCCCACCTGCCAATAGGACCACATGCGGTCCTAGAGGATGCGCACGCTGCAGAACAGCTGAGCCGTGTGCCGCAACTATTGCCCTGTGCTCTA
>NW_011434441.1:0-624 GCF_000754665.1 Bison bison bison
CGTATAGTGTATATGTATGGTTGAGACAATAAATACGAAACTAGCATCCATGTACTTATTGCATAGTCTGTGAAATAAATTCCAAAGCTCTTTGTGTGGTTTACAAGAGCCCCTGTACTGGCCTCTTCTTCCCCCTGAGGCTTCAGCTCTCCCCAGACTCACTGGGATGCTTCATCGCCCAGACTCACTGCACGCAGCCTTTCGCACATTCACCTTTTCTTTGCGCCTGCCAATCTCCTAACGCCTAGTTTTCTCTTGCGATGGGCTGAACTAGTCCTGCTAGCTATTCGGGTCTCAGCTTAGCTCCCTCCCATCTTCCTGGGAGAATTCCCTGCATGCCTCTCACGTGAGTGGGGACTCCCCCATTGTGTGTTCCCCTGTGCCCAGGGCTCGCATCTCCATAGTGATGTTTATGTCTCCCCCTCCCTCGGGTCACGAGATGCCCGAGGGACCTGGTTTTCTATTGGTGCATGCTCTGTGGATGCTCGGAGGGTACTGATGGGGATCCTGGTCTATGGGTTCCCCAGGGGATGCTGTGTTTTAAGTGACCACTGAGGTCTGTTCTCTAAGGAGATGTCAATGGTTCTTTAATGCTCTGGCATCATCCACTGGATTTGTCATCCA
>NW_011434442.1:0-502 GCF_000754665.1 Bison bison bison
GCACCTCAGGATGAGGCCGGTCTCACGACGACATTCCAGACGTGGCCTCGTGGGTGCTTCCACATTGCGAAGCACCCCGATTTCCCGGTCACCTCTTGGTAAGAACCCGATGCCCGGACACCTCTCTGAACTCCACCCTGTGAATGAAGTCAACACGAAGGGGCAGTTCCTCGCCCGTGCATCGTCCGGAAAAGACCCCCAGGTTCCAAATACCGCTCGACAAGTGGCCTCTCTCCCCGGGGACACCTCGAGAGGCAAGCGGAGTTCCATGCCTCAACCCAAGACGAGGCCTGACTCTCCTGTCCCCAGTCTGCAGGGACCCCGCGATCGGAGTCTGAAATCACAGGAACCCTGAGGTTCCTGCCTCAACTGGAGATGAGGCCCTCTTCCAATGCACCAAACCCCGTGGAGTCCCGAGAGGCCCCCCCCCACTCCAGTTTCCCTGACTTCTCAGAGCCACCATGAGATGCCCCCTGACGGTCACCTGCACAAGTCGAGGGAA
>NW_011434443.1:0-507 GCF_000754665.1 Bison bison bison
GGCTCACGTCAGTCTGGTATCGGTGAGACACTGTAGTCACGGCGCGTCGTTTAGAACCCCACCTCTGAGTATTGCTTACCCACACAAGCTGCGTTAATCCAAAAATTCTTGCGCGCATTGTTCGAACACACTTATTTCTCCCCAAAACAGATTTCTGTTGCAGTAGAGTGAGAAGCCCCCTTTCAAGATTTTCAGAAAGATACTGCAAATGTACAGCCGTATTATGGCATTACGATATACCTCTTAGAATACCAACTTTGCTATTTTTACTATACAAATTTCTTGCCCTATAAATATAAAAAATACAAAATTAATTTAAAATAAAGCAATATAGAAGTGTATAAAGAGTAAAATGTCCCCTCTTTACCGAGGACTGCCATGACCCTATAAAGTGCCTTTGTGTGAAATTTAAAAATAGGCATCCCTTTTCTCAAGACAAAAAAGCAAAGCATTTAAATTAGTGCTTTTTCATACACCTTGAGCAGCACACATGTTTAGGTGATGCCC
>NW_011434444.1:0-569 GCF_000754665.1 Bison bison bison
CAAAGAGTCGGACACGACTGAGTGACTGAACTGAACTGAACTAGACACAGTAGCTGCATACTGATTTGTGACATGGACACAGAATTAGAACCAGTTCTTCCTCCATTCATGGCACAACCTTGCCTTCAGCACTTAACTGGGTGCCAGGCACTGTGCTAGGCTCTGAGAATGCAAAGTTAAAAGAAGCTCATGATCTGATAACTAATCCTTACAGTGTGGGGGACCAGGTGCTGTCATAAAGCTCAATGTGATATTGAGATTCATAATAAATACCTATTCAAAACAGAGCCATACAAAAGAGATCAGATCTGTGCTTACCAGCGATGAGGGAGGGTGGGAGATGGGGAATGGGAAGGGAGACTGATCCAGGACAGGCAAAGGCACAGACTTCCACTTTATGAGACAAACGAGTGTTGGGAATGCAATGTACAACATAATAAATATAATTAACATTGCTGTAGGTTATATATAAAAGTTGAGAGTACGTGCTGGGAGTTTTCATCACAAGAAAGAAAACGTTTTTCTGTTTGATTTTGTACCCATATGAAATGATGGATGCTTACTGGATT
>NW_011434445.1:0-553 GCF_000754665.1 Bison bison bison
GGACACCTCTCCGAACTCCACCCTGTGAATGAAGTCAACACGAAGGGGCAGTGACTCGCCCGTGCATCGTCCGGAAAAGACCCCCAGGTTCCAAATACCGCTCGACAAGTGGCCTCTCTCCCCGGGGACACCTCGAGAGGCAAGCGGAGTTCCATGCCTCAACCCAAGACGAGGCCTGACTCTCCTGTCCCCAGTCTGCAGGGACCCTGACATCGGAGTCTGAAATCAGAGGAACCCTGAGGTTCCTGCCTCAACTGGAGATGAGGCCCTCTTCCAATGCACCAAACCCCGTGGAGTCCCGAGAGGCCCATCCCCCCCACCTCCAGTTTCCCTGACTTCTCAGAGCCACCATGAGAAGCCCCCTGAGGTCACCTGCACAAGTCGAGGGAAGCCAGGGTTTCCTGCCTCAACCCGAGAAAGACCTCGAGAGACCTTCTTCAACACGTCTCGAGGCCAGGTTCCCCTACCATGACTCGAGAGCAATGACGCGCTCCCCCTCGCCACTCGCATGAAGACCCGACTTCCTGGCGCCCCACGAGAGGCTCACTGACCT
>NW_011434446.1:0-619 GCF_000754665.1 Bison bison bison
GCGGACACAGATCTTTCTTTATTTCTCACCCTAGTTTTGGCTCCAGGAGATGAGAAACGTGAAGGAAAAGAATCTGAAACAGAATCAGAATTTGTAGACATAAAAGGTATTTACTGTTCCTTCCCTCAGTTACATACTCTTAAGTATTTGCTGGGCATCTACCATTTGGGATAGAGAAGTACAGGCATGCTGTCCTTTGTGGGCAGCTGGAATTGTGTGGTTTACTGCACTGTGAGCCTTGGGGTTCAACTCCCTGAGTTTGAATCCTGGCTCAACCACTTATTAGTTTTAGGACTTTGAAGCAAGATACTTGGCCATGCTGAACCTTAGTTCTTAATCCAAAAAACAGGGGAAATAAGAGTACCAACTTCATAGGTTCTTGCAAAGATTGCAAGAGAAACTCTACATAGAATGACTAGCACAGTGCCTGACATACAGTTGTTATTGTTGTTAATTGTTGTTGTTATTGTTATTTGGAAAGATCAAAACAATGCAGAGAGATTATGTGCATAATCAAAACAGTGCACGCACAGGAGATGAGATGCTTCCCACTCTTTATGCTGAGTGTTGCAAAAGAATTGTACAGCAGAGAAGAGGTCGAGGTGGAATAAGGGTATTC
>NW_011434447.1:0-664 GCF_000754665.1 Bison bison bison
CATCGCGACTTGAGGGCCTTCGTCTACTGTATGGCCTAGAGACCAATCTCTCGACCTCTCTTCAACGCCTCAGGAGGCTTGACTCCCTTTAGTCCACCCAGTGAGCTCCAAGAGATACCCGTCGCGACTCGAGAGCAGAGCGGGGTTCTTTGCTTCCACTCGACATGAATGCCTATCTCCCTGGGTGTGTGTGGAATGCAACCCCGAGATCCCTTTCGCCCCTGGAGAGGAACACTGGCTTCTGGACACAATCCTAGATAAGGTGGATTGGCCCTGCAGTCACTCGAGAGCAATCCCCAGCTTTCCTTCGCAACTCGAATGGAAGATTGGACTTCCCTGGGCCAACACAAGAGGCATCCTGAATTCCCCATCGTAATTCGAGAATCCTGCTACACCTCGAGAAAAACCACGTGGTTCCCCCGTCACCGCAAGATGTAGCCCTGTGCCGCTACAGCGTCTCAGGAGAAGTCCCACTTTAGGAATTGGAGTTCGAAACGGTACTTGTCACCCTTGATGCGACCCACAAAGTGCCCCGACATCCCGGTCTCCCTCGAGAGGAACACCGAAGTTTTCCGGCACCACTTCCTCTGAGCCTCTTCTACCCTCCTGATCTGGACATGAGGGTCGACTCCTCTGCTTTGTCTGGAAGGGGTTCCCGACCTTC
>NW_011434448.1:0-561 GCF_000754665.1 Bison bison bison
GAGATATTAAGCAATACTGTGTAGCTATTAAAATCATATTTTAAAATCATATTTTCAAAACCTTTAATGACGTTTATAAGCACTTATAGTGGAAAAATAGCTAGGAATAGAAGATGATCCCATATAGCTTTAGATGACAGTACAAATGTGTTGAATGATAGTTTTTAGATTGTATTTATTAATTTTTAATTGAAGGATAACTGCTTTACATTGTTTGGTTTGTTTTCCTCATACAACAACATGAATAGGCCATAAGTATATTATCCACTCTTTGGTGAGCCTGCCTCCCACTTCCCGCCATCCCACCCTCTAGGTCATCACAGAGGACAGTGCTGGGCTCCCCATGTTATATAGCAACTTCCCACTAGCTAGCTATTTTACATATGGTAGTAGGTGATGTTTTCAGTGCTACTCTCTCAATTCATCCCACCCTCTCCTTCTCCAGCTGAGTTCACAAGTCCTTCCTCTACATCTGTGTATCTGTTTCTGCTCTTCAAATATTCACCAGTACCATTTTACAAGATTCCATGTGTATGCGTTCATTTACTATATTTTATTTTT
>NW_011434449.1:0-546 GCF_000754665.1 Bison bison bison
AGGGAATGAATTTGGACTCCCTAATTGGGGAGCACTGAGTCTTACTACTGGACTACAGAGATGTCCTTCCCATGGTCAAACCCAGGTCTCCCACATTACAAGTGAATTCCTTACTGTTTGAGCCACTGTAGCTTTGACTATAACAACTTTGGTCAGCAGAGTGATGCCTTTGCATTTTTTTTTAATGCTATCTATGTTTGTCATAGCTTTTCTTCCAAGGAGCTAGCTACTTTTAATTTTGTGGTTACATTCACCATCCACAGTGATTTTGGAGTTCAAGAAAATAAGATCTGCTGTTATTTTCACTTTTTTCTCCATTTGTTTGCCATGAAGTGATGGGACCAGATGTCACAATGTTCATTTTTTGAATGTTGAGTTTTAAGCCTGCCTTTTCACTCTCCTCTTCCCTGTCATCAATAGGATCTTCATTTTCTGTTATTAGTGTGGCAGCATCTGCATGTCTGAGGTTGTCGCTATTTCTCCCAGAAATCTTGATTCCAGATTGTGCTTCATCCAGCCCAGCATTTTTAATGATGTACTCTGCAT
>NW_011434450.1:0-514 GCF_000754665.1 Bison bison bison
ATTGAGATAACATGGGCAGCAGGTGAGTCCTCCCGGGCTAAAAAATGATTGACATGAATCTTGAAGAAAGGCAGATTTCCAGGCAAATATGTCATTTCCTTAACATAGATGAGGAGAACAAGGTAGGAGGAAAACTTACTGTTTGGTTCAGGTCGCTTCTGAGCCTTTTGGGGGAACCGACCTGAAGCCAGAGTCTAGCGGAAATACACAGGCTTTGAACATCGCTGAAGACCAACATTTCCTAAGGAAAAACGCATTGCTTAGCTCGAGGTTTGTCTGGGAAATACTTACACATCAGGAGATGGCTCCGAGGTGGATTGCTACAAAGAACATCCATGCAAAGGACAAGCCTGCACAGCTCTGTGCACATCTGCCCCCCTCCCCCCTCACAGCCCAGCAGCATTTCCAAGTGACCTCCTAAGGCCCTTCGCCAAACTACAGGGGCACCTCTGGGTTTCCTGTTTCCCTCATTTTTCGGAATTCTTTACTAAAAAAAAAAGAAACAAAAAACAAA
>NW_011434451.1:0-592 GCF_000754665.1 Bison bison bison
AATACCGGAAGGTGTCTCACCCTAGACACCTTCTCGAGTGGGTCTTAGCAGCCCAGGCATAATTAGTAAGTGTGGTGGGTTCCGCGCTCCAGATGGAGACTCAGCTGGAACTTAAAGGGAAGGACGAAAAGTAACTCTATGAATTGGAGCTGTAATTTAACTCTTTGACAGAGAGAGCGAGATGGTGGTGGGGGACAGCCCCCAGTGATATCAGAGGTGAGAGCACAAAGCAATACAGTAGGCAGACTCTGGTTTTTTTTGGGAGCAGTTGCCCGAGAATATCTGGGTGGACTCCTGAGGCTCGATACCGCATTTGCGTATGCCGAGCCTCTTTCCTCATGACCTTTGTCCAGAGTGGAATGCCTCCCCGGCTCCCAGCACATGATCAGTGCATGCTCAGTCACGATATCAGTGCATGATCAGCCACGTGATCACTGACGGCACAGTCACGTGATCAGCGCCTCTCAGTCACGGGATCACCGTATGATAAACACGTGATCAGTGAACGACCAGCCACGTGATCACTGCATGCGCAGTCAGGCGGTCAGTTCAGATCAGCCACGTGATCAGTGCGTGCACAGTCCCATGATCA
>NW_011434452.1:0-547 GCF_000754665.1 Bison bison bison
TTTTTCTTTCCTTGCTAATAGTTTCCTTTGATGTGCAGAAGCTTTTAAGTTTAATTAGGTCCCATTTGTTTATTTTTGCTTTTATTTCCAATATTCTGGGAGGTGGGTCATAGAGGATCCTGCTGTGATGTATGTCAGAGAGTGTTTTGCCTATGTTCTCCTCTAGGAGTTTTATAGTTTCTGGTCTTACGTTGAGATCTTTAATCCATTTTGAGTTTATTTTTGTATATGGTGTTAGAAAGTGTTCTAGTTTCATTCTTTTACAAGTGGTTGACCAAATTTCCCAGCACCACTTGTTAAAGAGATTGTCTTTAATCCATTGTATATTCTTGCCTCCTTTGTCAAAGATAAGGTGTCCATATGTGCATGGATTTATCTCTGGGCTTTCTATTTTGTTCCATTGATCTATATTTCTGTCTTTGTGCCAGTACCATACTGTCTTGATAACTGTGGCTTTGTAGTAGAGCCTGAAGTCAGGTAGGTTGATTCCTCAGTTCCATTTTTCTTCTCAGATCGCTTTGGCTATTCGAGGTTTTTTGTATTTCCA
>NW_011434453.1:0-636 GCF_000754665.1 Bison bison bison
ATCACCGACTCGATGGACATGAGCTTGAGCAAGTTCCAGGAGTTGGTGATGGACAGGGAAGCCTGGCGTGCTGCAGTCCATGGGGTTGCAACGGGTCAGACACGGAGCGACTGAACAGACTGACAGGGACAGTGGCAAGAGTTGGTTCAAGAATCAGACCATTGACTCAAAAATGAAAACCACACATTGGTTTCAACAGCTCTGCGTGTGCCTAAGGCAAGAAGAAAGTGTTCAAGCGCTCAGAGGAAGAAAGGTGTGGCTTTTAAAGGCACAACAACACTGAGAGCTGACTTTCCAAGAACAAGGAAGTCAGAAGATAATGGACTGGCATCTGTAAAATGCTGAAAAAAAAAAAACTGTCAACCGAGAATTCTGTACCCAACAAAAACACTCTTCAAAAGTGAAAGTGAAATAGAGACTTTTAGGGCAAATGGAAATGAGACAACTCATTACCCACAGACATGAACTAAAAAAAATATTAAGGTAGTGCTTTGGGAAAAATAAAAGTAGTCTCTGATGGAAATATAAAAAACAAGTAAAGATGACAAACCCAGGCAGTCCAGCTCCAAGCCTGGGTTCTTCATCATGAAAAAAGCAGCCTGGCTTTTCATACCAGGAGAGAAGGGACCAGATGGC
>NW_011434454.1:0-518 GCF_000754665.1 Bison bison bison
TGTACGTATAGGACACATATGCTAATCCATTCATCAGTTGATGGACACTTGTGTTGTTTACACCTTTTGGCTATGGTATGCAAAACACTTTAATTACATTTTATTGGTCAGAATTTTGTTACAGGATCACTATTCTCTTCAAGGAAAACTGAAAGATGTGATTTTCTTTCAAGTAGTCAAAGAGCATCCCCAACTACAATTGGAGTTTTATTAGTTAAAAACAAATGAAGAAAGGTCATTAGGGAAACAACTAGCAGCCTCTGCAGCAGTCCACCCCTATGCCAGCGAATGTCTTTCCACATATAGCACACACTGACATTCTCCCAAAGGAAACAATCACAAACTCTCATCCACTGAGAGGTTAGGATTTCTGGGCAATTTGTAGTCTTCTTCAACAGATCTGGGTGTGTCTTCTCCTGGTCTAAACTAAAGATAACACATTTGCTACCAGTTCACCCATTATTAATTTTGCAGGTGGAACCAGGTAAACATTAAGAGCTTCTTCTTTTTTTTTTTTT
>NW_011434455.1:0-536 GCF_000754665.1 Bison bison bison
GCCAGGGTTTCCTGACCTCAACCCGAGAAAGACCTCGAGAGACCTTCTTCAACAGGTCTCGAGGCCAGATTCCCCTCCCATGACTCGAGAGCAATGACGCGCTCCCCCTCGCCACTCGCATGGAGACCCGACTTCCCTGGCGCCCCACGAGAGGCTCACTGACATCGCCGTCGTACCTCGTGAGAAACCGCACCCTGGGGCCGCTGCTCGAGAACCACCCCGAGACTCCCCCGTCATCGCGGAGATGAGGGCCTTCGTCTCCTGCATGGCCTAGAGGCCAATCTCGCGACCTCTCTCCAAACGCCTCAGGAGGCTTGACTCCCTTTAGTCCACCCAGTGAGCTCCAAGAGATACCCGTCGTGACTCGAGAGCAGAGCGGGGTTCTTTGCTTCCACTCGAGATGAATGCCTGTCTCCCCGGATGCCTCTGGAATGCAACCCCGAGATGCCGGTCGCCCCTGGAGAGGAACATTGGCTTCTGGACACAAGCCTAGATGAGGTCTATTGGCCCTGCAGTCACTCGAGAGCAATCCCCAG
>NW_011434456.1:0-840 GCF_000754665.1 Bison bison bison
AAAATAGGGGGCAACCTCTACTCAGGTTTTTATTATTATTATTTTAAATTAAACTAAACTAACTCATGTCAGACATAATTTGGGGTGGTGTGTTCTGGTCCCCTTGATATCTGTGTACACCAATTTGCTTGCACATTCATCTACTGAAAGATATCCTGATTTCTTCAAGTTTGTAGCCATTGTGAATAGAACTGCTGTGCAAAACTGCATCCTCGTTTGCATTTGGATGTAGAATTTCAGAGCAACTGTGTAAATACTGAAAGCATGATTGTTGGATCCCAAGGTGAAACCTGTGAGCTTTGGGGAAAACTACCAGACTGCCTCTCATGGGGACTGTACATGCATTCCACCAGCAATGAGGAATTGCTGTTGTTCCTCACCCTCCAGCAATTAGTATTATCTTATATTTGGCGTTTAGCAGTCCTAAGAGGTGTGGTGTGATATATCATGATTTTCATTTTGTAATTCCCTGACTGTACATGATGGTGAGCCTGTGTGTCTATTTATTTTTAACAACTAAGGAAATTCTGACATGTGTTGCAAATTGAGTAAAGTTTGAAGTCATATGCCAAGTGAAACAAGCTAAACAGTAATGGACAAATAATCTATGATTCCACTGTGAGATGTCCAGATAAGTCCACTGCAAACACAAAGTAGAATAAGGCTGCCAGGGGATAAGGGGAGTTGGACCTGTTGGACTTGAACAAGGGCCAGTGACCATGCACGATGATGGTGGTGGTCAGTCAGTCAGTTCAGTCGCTCAGTCGAATCTGACTCTGTGACCCCATGAATCACAGCACACCAGGCCTCCCTGTCCATCACCAACTCCTGCAGTTTACC
>NW_011434457.1:0-553 GCF_000754665.1 Bison bison bison
TTCCGGACGATGCACGGGCGAGTCACTGCCCCTTCGTGTTGACTTCATTCACAGGATGGCGTTCGGAGAGGTGTCCGGGCATCGGGTTCTTACCAAGAGGGGACCGGGAAATCGGGGTGCTTGGCAATGTGGAAGCACCCACGAGGCCACGTCTGGAATGTCGTCGTGAGACCGGCCTCATCCTGAGGTGCGACCGGAAGGTCGGGAACCCCTTCCAGACAAAGCAGGGGAGTCGACCCCCCTGTGGAGATCAGGAGGGTAGAAGGGGCTCAGAGGAAGTGGTGCCGGAAAACCTCGGTGTTCCTCTCCAGGGAGACCGGGATGCCGGGGAACTTTGTGGTGGCGCATCAAGGGTGCCAAGTACCGTTTCGACCTCCAATTCCTAACGTGGGACTTCTCCTGAGACGCTGTAGCGGGAAAGGGCTTCATCTTGCGATGACGGGGGAACCACGTGGTTTTTCTCGAGTTGCGGCGGGATTCTCGAGTTACGACGGGGAATTCGGGATGCCTCTTGTGTTGGCCCAGGGAAGTCCAATCTTCCATTCGAGTTGCG
>NW_011434458.1:0-570 GCF_000754665.1 Bison bison bison
ATTAAAGACACCCAAGTATTAAATTAAGCTGAAGTATCTGACTTTTAAATCACTCTTTGTAAGTATTTAAACCAAGATTTTTAAGAATAAGGAAGCATGTTAACCACATAAATCTTAATCTAGTTAATATATTTAGTGAGAGTAAAATTATTTTCGCAATGGCACCCCACTCCAGTACTCTTGCCTGGAAAATCCCATGGACGCAGGAGCCTGGTAGGCTGCAGTCCATGGGGTCACGAAGAGTCAGAGTACGAATGAGCGACTTCACTTTCACTCTTCACTTTCATGCATTGGAGAAAGGAAATGGCAACCCACTCCAGTGTTCTTGCCTTGAGAATCCCAGGGACGGGGGAACCTGGTGGGCTGCCGTCCATGGGGTCGCACAGAGTCGGACACGACTGAAGCGACTTAGCAGCAGCAGCAGCAGTGATATAAGAATCATCTTTTAAAATAAATACTTCTTTACATCTTTCTTAATTTCCTACATACATATACACACATGCACGCACTAGTACCTAATACTGTGGAAAATGTCTATCATTAGAGAGAAATAAACCTATATTGTGGAGA
>NW_011434459.1:0-644 GCF_000754665.1 Bison bison bison
AAGTGTTCAACGAGTAATCAATGAGGAAGCACATTGCATGGAATGGTGCTGCATGGTGATAAACACCTGGTTGTATTTGACCAATGTAGATGAAGAAGTTCTTGAAGCATGCCAAATGCTTTGCAACCCTGGATGGTGACATAATCCCATCAAACAATGTGTCTTTTTGATATAGGGTGTAAAAGCAAGCACTTAAAGCATGTCACAGGGCCTTTCCTGGTGGTTCAGTGGTTAAGCATCCACCTTGAAGTGTAGGGGAGGAAGGTTCAATCCCTGACTGGGAAACTAACATCCCATATGCTACAGAGTAACTAAACCTGCACAGCTGCAAACACTGAAGTTCTCACACTCCAGAGACTGCATGCCATGGTGAGAGTTGGCTTGTCTCAAGGACTATCTTACGTGACACAACTATGACCCAACACAGCCAACTAAATAAATTAAGAAGAATCATGTCACAGGTGAAACATTGGTGACAAACTATTGAGTGTGCTTTACCTGGAGAAAATGAAGAAACACTTACATCATGTCACTGCACTGAAACACGGGATGGTGATAAGCTACTGGGTATGTTTGACATGGGGTGCATGAAGAAGACTTGTGGAATGTTCCACAGTTAAATCATTGGATGATGATAATCTACT
>NW_011434460.1:0-704 GCF_000754665.1 Bison bison bison
AGCAAAGGAATGGGTACAGAATGGGATCAGGAGGTTGTAGGGAAAGTGGACCCCCAGAAAAGAGTGTTGTGCCTAGCACAAGGTTTCTTGAGAGGTTGAACTGCCTTTGCTAATGGATTTTAAGTTTCTTTACCTCTTCCGTGATCTCTTCTAGGTTGACCTAGAACAGAAATCTTTTGTTAGCTTTGGCTAAGTGGAGAAGTATTGCTTCACGGTGACTTCTGTGATCCTACCTGACTGTTCTAAACCCTTTTGATATCTATGCACTGCTGCTGCTGCTGCTGCTGCTGCTGCTGCGAAGTCGTTTCAGTCGTGTCCGAGTCTGTGTGACCCCATGGACGGCAGCCCACCAGGCCCCGCAGTCCCTGGGGTCTCCAGGCAGAACACTGGAGTGGGTTGCCATGTCCTCCTCCAATGCATGAAAGTGAAATGTGAAAGTGAAGTCGCTCAGTCGTGCCCGACTCTGAGCGACCCCATGGACTGCAGCCTACCAGGCTCTTCCGTCCATGAGATTTTCCAGGCAAGAGTACTGGAGTGGGGTGCCATTGCCTTCTCCCATATCTATTCACAAGCCTGCCTAAATCATTGACTTCTAGCCACCTTTGGGATGCCAATGACCACCTACCCTTACCAGGCCACAGAGGAGAGAAAACACTTACCACAGGAGGTCCGGGTAAGGAACAAGGAACTAACAAGCTCCCACC
>NW_011434461.1:0-550 GCF_000754665.1 Bison bison bison
GCAAAATCTTGATTCAACACATATGACTTTTGTGCACTTTCTTTCAAATCTCCATGACAAAACCCTAAGGCGTCCAGGAAGAAAGGAGTAGAGGGGCAGACACAAAGAGCAACCTTTCCCCTTGGTGCCATCGCAACCAGCTGCTTAGTTCCTTCATCTCAAGGACTATCATCTGGGCTTCTCTGGTTTGTCTGATTCTTGTTTCGGGGACCGTTTCTCGTCACAAGGCTGTCAACAGTGGGGGTGGGTGGTGTGTGTGGGGGGGGGGAGGGGGAGCCCTTCTTTCCATTCCACATGAGACCCAGTGGACAATCCAGGCCCTGCCCACTGCATTGAGTGTGCAGCAACAATATCAACGGTAATGCCGGTGAACAATGCGTATTCCTGGAATCCACTCCGTTGGCTACTGACTGTGTGTGCTGGTGGTCTGGAACCTGACCTGGAAGCTTTCTGGATGATTGCAAATGACACCAAAGTCTGAGGACGATGGAAGATCTTCACATTTTCTGCAAGAGCCACACACCTCCAGAAGGAACCACAAGACTTGCCT
>NW_011434462.1:0-586 GCF_000754665.1 Bison bison bison
TAACATAAACCCCATCGTATATCTGACCAGTGACTCGTTGTTCTGTGGTGTTTGATGTTTTTCAGAAGCCCTTCTGTTGAGGTGGACACCAAGAGTGAGAATACTTCATCATCCGAGGGAGCCAACGGTACCCTGCTGATCCACAGCCCCGCAGAACTCAAAAGCGGCTGGAGGAAGCAGAAGGGGTACCTCTCCTCATTTAGTGATTCGTTGCTTGCGTCTAATACCACGTGCGTACATATTACATGCTTTCCTAATTACTATAAAATGGCACCTCTGGTAACCTTGAGGAAAATATGACAGGCAGGGTCTCTCTTCTCTGTGGCTTATAGACAGATGACAAAAAAAGAGAGGGGAAAGAGAGATTGCGTCGTGCTTGTGATACAAGGTAGATACCATGAGCATCATGAAGGGGACCATGAAGACGATGGGACCATATTCAAAAAGGGTTGTCCAGCAGGACCTCTCAAGAAGGCAGCCTCTAAGCTAGACCTGTGGATTGAGAAGCAGCCTCCATTCCCAGCCAAGGCGGCTGAGCCTTCGAGGCTGAGGGAGCAGCAGGCTTGACTGGGTGCCGCTGGGCACC
>NW_011434463.1:0-687 GCF_000754665.1 Bison bison bison
TTTTGTTGATTTGATTATCCCCCCCTTTCTTTGTTGGATGAGTTTTGCTAATGGTTTGCCTATTTTATTTATCTTCTCAAAGAACCAGCGTTTATTTTTGCTGAGTTTTGCTATAGGTTCCTTTCCTTTTTTTCATGTATTTCAGCCCAAATTTTATTTAATTTTATTTTATTTTTAAACTTTACAAATTGTATTAGTTTTGCCAAATATCAAAATGAATCCGCCACAGGTATACATGTGTTCCCCATCCTGAACCCTCCTCCCTCCTCCCTCCCCATACCATCCCTCTGGATTGTCCCAGTGCACCAGACCCAAGCATCCAGTATCATGCACCGAACCTGGACTAGGGGCTCGTTTCATGCATGATATTATACATGTTTCAATGCCATTCTCCCAAATCTTCCCACCCTCTCTCTCTCAAACAGATTCCATAAGACTGTTCTATACATCTGTCTCTTTTGCTGTCTCATACACAGGGTTATTGTTAACATCTTTCTAAATTCCATATATATGCTTTAGTATACCGTATTGGTGTTTTTCTTTCTGGCTTACTTCAGTCTGTATAATAGGCTCCAGTTTCATCCACCTCATTAAAACTGATTCAAATTTATTCTTTTTAATGGCTGAGTAATACTCCATTGTGTATATGTACACAGCTTTCTTATCCATTCATCTGTTGATGGACAT
>NW_011434464.1:0-741 GCF_000754665.1 Bison bison bison
TGCAGAGGGCTTAGGGGCTGGGGCTGTGCACACTGCCAAAGCCTCCCACAGGGAGAGCTCTTTCCGAGGGAAAGGAAGCGCCCCAGGCTGCATTCCCAAGCTGGTGCTTCCCCGCCCAGACTGAGCGCCGCACGGAGGGAATCAGGGTCCCGGTGCCCCTGGCTTGGGGAGGCAGCTCCACAGCCAGAGTGGTGCTCCGTTTGTGCCAGAAAGCGCCTGGCAGACCGGGCCTTCCCTGGAGCTGTCCTCCCGCCTAGAGGCAGGTGGATGTGCTGTGCGGGCTTCCCCTGTGCGTTTGGGCTCCCTAGCACAGCCGCAGCGCAGGGGAACCAGCCCATGATCAGTGAGCTCCGGGCAGTACTTTGGTCCCAGGTTTGGAGCCCAATGCCCGGAACGCGGGAGAGAAGAGGCTGGCTGCCGGCGGGTGCTTGCAAGCCTGTTACTGGGAAGGACCGAGTGAGCTTCCACACCGGCGGAGCTCCAGCTCTGCGCCCAGGCGCGATAGCACAGAGCCCCGGCCGAGAGGCTGCTCTGGCCTGGGCGAGCCTCCCCAAGCCCTGCCCAGCTTCTAGCGTTCGCGCCCGGGAAGGAGCAGGCTGCGGGAGTGTGGGAGACGTGACTGGTGCCTGACTGGTGCCTCAGCTCAGCTCTCGCCTTCCCTTCGGACCTAGGAGCCAGGCGTCCTTGCAGAGGGCTTAGGGGCTGGGGGTGTGCACACTGCCAAAGCCTCCCGCAGGGAGA
>NW_011434465.1:0-593 GCF_000754665.1 Bison bison bison
GGAACCCTGAGGTTCCTGCCTCAACTGGAGATGAGGCCCTCTTCCAATGCACCAAACCCAGTGGAGTCCCGAGAGGCCCCTCCCACCTCCAGTTTCCCTGACTTCTCAGAGCCACCATGAGAAGCCCCCTGAGGTCACCTGCACAAGTCGAGGGACCCCAGGGTGTCCTGCCTCAACCCGAGAAAGACCTCGAGAGACCTTCTTCAACACGTCTCGAGGCCAGATTCCCCTACTATGACTTGAGAGCAATGACGCGCTCCCCCTCGCCATTCGCATGGAGACCCGACTTCCTTGGCGCCCCACGAGAGAGTCACTGACCTCGCCGTCGTACCTCGCGAGAAACCGCACAATGGGGCCGCCGCTCGAGAACAACCCCGAGCCTCCCCCGTCATCGCGAGTTGAGGGCCTTCGTCTCCTGTATGGCCTAGAGACCAATCTCTCGACCTCTCTCCAACGCCTCAGGAGGCTTGACTCCCTTTAGTCCACCCAGTGAGCTCCAAGAGATACCCGTCGCGACTCGAGAGCAGAGCGGGGTTCTTTGCTTCCACTCGAGATGGATGCCTGTCTCCCCGGGTGTGTCTGGAATGCAACCC
>NW_011434466.1:0-647 GCF_000754665.1 Bison bison bison
GGAGCAGAGCTTCCAAAGGCTGGGACCCAGCTCTGCTGCCTCCTCCCTGGAAGAGGGTGCTGGGTCCCCTGGGAGAGCATGCAGGCACCCCACGCCGCGTAGCCACCCCCCTACGCCCCACCCAGCCACTGGCTCCAGCCTTGGAGACTCTCAGCTATGTCCCCTGGGGGTGGTGGGGTCTAGCCCTCAAGAGCAGGAAATGCTGGAAAATGAGAGGGCCTTCAGGTGGTAGAGTTTTCCTTTAAATTAAAAAAAAAATACAAGGTAAGGAAACACACAGCTGGAAAACAAAAGGAAAGGCAGAAGATATCAATTACCTTTAACTTTGATTTCTTGGATCAAAGATCACAGTCATTCTGTTTCATAATATGTTTTGTATCCAGCTAAGGTGTGTGTCTATCAGCTCTGAAAAAGATTTGCAAAACCATTTTTGAGAAGAAAAAAAAAATCACCTTCGACCTCTATTACACTTCCAACTCATGCTAATATTATGCATTTAATGAGTAGCTGTTGACCCAGGGCCTCTCAGAACCCAGAATAGAACTCAACCCTCTGGCCATAGTTTAAGCCCCAATTCTGTATGGTCTTAACACCTGTGCCAGAATTCACCCCAAACCAGGGTAGTATCACCGAGATGAGGGACTTGG
>NW_011434467.1:0-594 GCF_000754665.1 Bison bison bison
CAAACGGGCAATAGTCATTCCTATCATCACTTTCCCTGCTCAGCTTTTTTAAAAAACTAACTAAAAAAAATTGGCTATGCTTAGTCTTCTTTGTTGTAAGCAGACTTTCTCTAGTTGTGTCGAGCAGGGGCTCCTCTTAATTGCAACGCACAGGCTTCACACTGAGATGGCTTCTCTTGTTGCAGAGCAGAGCTCTAGGCGCTCGGGGTTTCAGTAGTTGTGGCACACGGGCTTAGTTGCTCCATGGCACGTGGAATCTCCTGACCGGGATTGAACCCTTGTACCTGCCTTGGCAGGTAGGTTCTTATTCACTGAACCACCAGGGAAGACCTCCCTGCTCATCTCTTGGCTACACATTTGGGAGCGGACTGGAAAGGGGCCTTGCTAGGAGCTGTGGGCATTGAGACACCACTATGGCCTCCTCTCCCTTCCCGCATACAGCCTGGGAGTGGCAAGGGGCTGAGGCTGGTATATAGGGAATTGGGTGCTCCCAACAGTCCCTGTGTTCCCAGCCCCCTTCCAGTGGTACTACCCCAGGTGTCAACAACTAGACCTTATGAAGTATGGAAAGCATATGTCAGAACCAGCTTGGTG
>NW_011434468.1:0-568 GCF_000754665.1 Bison bison bison
CTGCTGCTGCTGCTGCTGCTGCTGCTGCGAAGTCGTTTCAGTCGTGTCCGAGTCTGTGTGACCCCATGGACGGCAGCCCACCAGGCCCCGCAGTCCCTGGGGTTCTCCAGGCAAGAACACTGGAGTGGGTTGCCATGTCCTCCTCCAATGCATGAAAGTGAAATGTGAAAGTGAAGTCGCTCAGTCGTGCCCGACTCTGAGCGACCCCATGGACTGCAGCCTACCAGGCTCTTCCGTCCATGAGATTTTTCAGGCAAGAGTACTGGAGTGGGGTGCCATTGCCTTCTCCCATATCTATTCACAAGCCTGCCTAAATCATTGACTTCTAGCCACCTTTGGGATGCCAATGACCACCTACCCTTACCAGGCCACAGAGGAGAGAAAACACTTACCACAGGAGGTCCGGGTAAGGAACAAGGAACTAACAAGCTCCCACCAACCAGGATTCTGCAGAGGTCAACAAGAGGTCAGCAAGAGATGGGAGACTGCAGTCCAGAGGTCCTAGCAACTTCCAGCGAGCAGCAAAGACCCAGCATAGTCAAAACGAATTCAATGTTACCAAAAACAA
>NW_011434469.1:0-594 GCF_000754665.1 Bison bison bison
AGTTAATAATTCCTGGGTGTGACAGTGTTTAACCTACAAACTCCTTTGGAAATCCTCTAGCCTGCCTGAATAGGTTCTTCCGGCCACATGTGACTGTTCAGAGCCTCCCAACTGTGAGAGGCAGGAGATGTTCTAAACTGTCTAAACACAGATTCTTTTGAGTAGTTAAAAGATTGATTAGAAATTGTATTGGTGAATGGTTTTTCACTTGTTGGGCCATTGTTTGCTGCTCAGTTTCCATATCCCTTACCTGCTGTGTCCCTGGCAGTGTATTGATTAATATAATTGGTGTAAGTAGTAGCTTTAATGTTTGTAACCTGGGACCCTTGAGTTAATTCTTTTTCTTGTTATAGCCCAAAACACCTTTGCTCTGTAGGAATGCAACTTTATCTAATCCTTTTTGGAGGTGGCTCCTGACCAACCACCTTTAGAGAAAAATAAGTTTTCTGAAGAAAAGGTCTTAAAATGTTAACAGGCCTCCGGGCCAGAAGATGATGCAAATCACCTAAGATTTTGCATATAGTAAGTTTGCAGGAAGAAAGCCTGGTTTGCTGCAAGACTCTACCCCTTCCCGCATTATCCTCTATGCATAAC
>NW_011434470.1:0-564 GCF_000754665.1 Bison bison bison
AAGAGGCAGGTCAGGTGGTCTGGTATTCCCATCTCTTTCAGAATTTTCCACAGTTTATTGTGATCCATCCGGTCAAAGGCTTTGGTGTAGTCAATAAAGCAGAAATAGATGTTTTTCTGGAACGCTCTTGCTTTTTCGATTATCCAGTGGATCTGGGCAATTTGATCTTTGGTTCCTCTGCCTTTTATAAAACCAGATTGAACATCTGGAAGTTCACAGTTCACATATTGCTGAAGCCTGGTTTGGAGAATCTTGAGCATTTATTTACTAGCATGTGAAATGAGTGCAATTGTTTGGTAGTTTGAGCATTCTTTGGCATTGCCTTTCTTTGGGATTGGAACGAAAACTGACATTTTCCGGTCCTGTGGAAACTGATGAGTTTTCCAAATTTGGTGGCATATTGAGTGCAGCACTTTTGAAAGGAGATAACACTTAACCGTCAGTCATCCTCTGTGCAGTAGAAAGAGTCATAATTAGTCCAGAGGATTTACATTTATTTTTCTGTTATGATCTGAGCTTAATCAAAATATCCAATGGCCATATTTATGTCTGTTGTTTCGTGGT
>NW_011434471.1:0-678 GCF_000754665.1 Bison bison bison
CGAGGTGTCCCCGGGGAGAGAGACCACTTGTCGAGCGGTATTTGGAACCTGGGGGTCTTTTCCGGACGATGCACGGGCGAGTCACTGCCCCTTCGTGTTGACTTCATTCACAGGGTGGAGTTCGGAGAGGTGTCCGGGCATCGGGTTCTTACCAAGAGGGGACCGGGAAATCGGGGTGCTTTGCAATGTGGAAGCACCCACGAGGCCACGTCTGGAATGTCGTCGTGAGACCGGCCTCATCCTGAGGTGCGACCGGAAGGTCGGGAACCCCTTCCAGACCAAGCAGGGGAGTCGACCCTCCTGTGGAGATCAGGAGGGTAGAAGGGGCTCAGAGGAAGTGGTGCCGGAAAACCTCGGTGTTCCTCTCCAGGGAGACCGGGATGCCGGGGAACTTGGTGGGGGCGCATCAAGGGTGCCAAGTACCGTTTCGACCTCCACTTCCTAACGTGGGACTCTCCTGAGACGCTGTAGCGGGAAAGGGCTTCATCTTGCGATGACGGGGGAACCACGTGGTTTTTCTCGAGTTGCGGCGGGATTCTCGAGTTACGACGGGGAATTCGGGATGCCTCTTGTGTTGGCCCAGGGAAGTCCAATCTTCCATTCGAGTTGCGAAGGAAAGCTGGGGATTGCTCTCGAGTGACTGCAGGGCCAATAGACCTCATCTGGGCTTGTGTCCAG
>NW_011434472.1:0-535 GCF_000754665.1 Bison bison bison
TCTCGAGCGGCGGCCCCAGGGTGCGGTTTCTCACGAGGTACGACGGCGAGGTCAGTGAGCCTCTCGTGGGGCGCCAGGGAAGTCGGGTCTCCATGCGAGTGGCGAGGGGGAGCGCGTCATTGCTCTCGAGTCATGGTAGGGGAACCTGGCCTCGAGACGTGTTGAAGAAGGTCTCTCGAGGTCTTTCTCGGGTTGAGGCAGGAAACCCTGGCTTCCATCGACTTGTTCAGGTTACCTCAGGGGGCTTCCCATGGTGGCTCTGAGAAGTCAGGGAAACTGGAGGTGGGCGGGGCCTCTCGGGACTCCACGGGGTTTGGTGCATTGGAAGAGGGCCTCATCTCCAGTTGAGGCAGGAACCTCAGGGTTCCTCTGATTTCAGACTCCGATCGCAGGGTCCCTGCAGACTGGGGACAGGAGAGTCAGGCCTCGTCTTGGGTTGAGGCATGGAACTCCGCTTGCCTCTCGAGGTGTCCCCGGGGAGAGAGGCCACTTGTCGAGCGGTATTTGGAACCTGGGTGACTTTTCTGGACGATGC
>NW_011434473.1:0-569 GCF_000754665.1 Bison bison bison
GCATTCCCAAGCTGGTGCTTCCCCGCCCAGACTAAGCGCCGCACGGAGGGAATCAGGGTCCCGGTGCCCCTGGCTTGGGGAGGCGGCTCCACAGCCAGAATGTTGCTCCGTTTGTGCCCAGAAAGCGCCTGCCAGACCGGGCCTTCACTGGAGCTGTCCTCCCGCCTAGAGGCAGGTGGATGTGCTGTGCGGGCTTCCCTTGTGCCTTTGGGCTCCCTAGCACAGCCGCAGCGCAGGGGAACCAGCCCATGATCAGTGAGCTCCGGGCAGTACTTTGGTCCCAGGTTTGGAGCCCAATGCCCGGAACGCGGGAGAGAAGAGGCTGCCTGCCGCCGGGTGCTTGCAAGCCTGTTACTGGGAAGGACCGAGTGAGCTTCCACACCGGCGGAGCTCCAGCTCTGCGCCCAGGCGCGATAGCACAGAGCCCCGGCCGAGAGGCTGCTCTGGGCTGGGCGAGCCTCCCCAAGCCCTGCCCAGCTTCTAGCGTTCGCGCCCGGGAAGGAGCAGGCTGCGGGAGTGTGGGAGACGTGACCGGTGCCTGACTGGTGCCTCAGCTCAGCTCTCGCCTT
>NW_011434474.1:0-543 GCF_000754665.1 Bison bison bison
ACTCAGCTTTCTTTATAGCCTAACTCTTAAATCCATATATGACCACTGGAAAAACCATAGCCTTGACTAGACGGACCTTTGTTGGCAAAGTAATGTCTCTGCTTTTGAATATGCTGTCTAGGTTGGTCATAACTTTCCTTCCAAGGAGTAAGCATCTTTTAATTTCATGGCTGCAGTGACCATCTCCAGTGATTTTTGGAGCCCAGAAAATAAATTCAGCCACTGTTTCCACTGTTTCCCCATCAATTTGCCATGAAGTGATGGGACCAGATGCCATGATCTTAGTTTTCTGAATGTTGAGCTTTAAGCCAACTTTTTCACTCTCCTCTTTCACTTTCATCAAGAGGCTCTTTAGTCTTCTTCACTTTCTGCCATAAGGGTGGTATCATCTGCATATCTGAGGTTATTGATTTCTCCCAGCAATCTTGATTGCAGCTTGTGTTTCCTCAGCCCAGTGTTTCTCATGATGTACTCTGTAATAAGTTAATAGCAGGGTACAATATACAGCCTCGACGTACTCCTTTTTCCATTTGGAACCGTCTG
>NW_011434475.1:0-573 GCF_000754665.1 Bison bison bison
CCTTTCCCGCTACAGCGTCTCAGGAGAAGTCCCACGTTAGGAATTGGAGGTCGAAACGGTACTTGGCACCCTTGATGCCCCCCACAAAGTTCCCCGGCATCCCGGTCTCCCTGGAGAGGAACACCGAGGTTTTCCGGCAGCACTTCCTCTGAGCCCCTTCGACCCTCCTGAACTCGACAGGAGGGTCGACTCCCCTGCGTTGTCTGGAAGGGCTTCCCGGCGTTCCGGTCGCACCTCAGGATGAGGCCGGTCTCACGACGACATTCCAGACGTGGCCTCGTGGGTGCTTCCACATTGCCAAGCACCCCCGATTCCCCGGTCCCCTCTTGATAAGAACCCGATGCCCGGACACCTCTCCGAACTCCACCCTGTGAATGAAGTCAACACGAAGGGGCAGTGACTCGCCCGTGCATCGTCCGGAAAAAAACCCCAGGTTCCAAATCCCGCTCGACAAGTGGCCTCTCTCCCCGGGGACACCTCGAGAGGCAAGCGGAGTTCCATGCCTCAACCCAAGACGAGGCCTGACTCTCCTGTCCCCAGTCTGCAGGGACCCTGCGATCGGAGTCTGAAATC
>NW_011434476.1:0-581 GCF_000754665.1 Bison bison bison
ACACCTTCTCGAGTGGGTCTTAGCAGCCCAGGCATAATTAGTAAGCGTGGTGGGTTCCTCAATCCAGATGGAGACTCAGCTGGAAGTTAAAGGGAAGAATGACAAGGAACTTTATGAACTGGAGCTGTAAGTTAACTCTTTGACCGAGAGAGCGAGATGGTAGTGGGGGACAGCCCCGAGTGAAATCAGAGGTGAGAGCACAAATCAATAAAGTACGCAGACTCTGTTTTTTTGGAGGGGAGATGCTCGAGAATATCCGGGTGGACTCCTGAGGCTCGATCCCACCTTTTGTCGAATGCCGAGCCTCCTTCCTCATGACCTTTGTCCAGAGTGGAATGCCTCACCGGCTCCCGGCATATGATCAGTGCATGCTCAGTCACGATATCAGTGCATGATAGCCACGTGATCACTGACGGCACAGTCACGTGATCAGCGCCTCTCAGTCACGTGATCACCATATGATAAACACGTGATCAGTGAACGATCATCCACATGATCACTGCATGCGCAGTCAGGTGGGCAGTTCCTGATCAGCCATGTGATCAGTTCGTGCACAGTCCCATGATCAGTGCCTGTCACTC
>NW_011434477.1:0-646 GCF_000754665.1 Bison bison bison
GACCCACGTCCGTCGAGTCAGTGATGCCATCCAGCCATCTCATCCTCTGCCGTCCCCTTCTCCTCCTGCCCCCAATCCCTTCCAGCATCAGAGTCTTTTCCAATGAGTCAACTCTTCGCATGAGGTGGCCAAAGTACTGGAGTTTCAGCTTCAGCTTCATTCTCTCCAAAGAAATCCCAGGGCTGATCTCCTTCAGAATGGACTGGTTGGATCTCCTTGCAGTCCAAGGGACTCTCAAGAGTCTTCTCCAACACCACAGTTCAAAAACATCAATTCTTCGGTGCTCAGCCTTCTTCACAGTCCAACTCTCACATCCATACATGACCACAGGAAAAACCATAGCCTTGACTAGCCGGACCTTTGTTGGCAAAGTAATGTCTTCGCTTTTGAATATGCTATCTAGGTTGGTCATAACTTTCCTGCCAGGGAGCAAGCGTCTTTTAATTTCATGGCTGCAGTCACCATCTGCAGTGATTTTGGAGCCCCAAAAAGTAAATTCTGACACTGTTTCCACTCTTTCTCCATCTATTTCCCATGAAGTGATGGGACCGGATGCCATGATCTTCATCTTCTGAATGTTGAGCTTTAAGTCAACTTTTTCACTCTCCACTTTCACTTACATCAAGAGGCTTTTTAGTTCCTCTTC
>NW_011434478.1:0-628 GCF_000754665.1 Bison bison bison
GAGGCCGGTCTCACGACGACATTCCAGACGTGGCCTCGTGGGTGCTTCCACATTCCGAAGGACCCCGATTTCCCGGTCCCCTCTTGATAAGAACCCGATGCCCGGACACCTCTTCGAACTCCACCCTATGAACGAAGTCAACACGAAGGGGCAGTGACTCGCCCGTGCATCGTCGGGAAAAGATCCCCAGGTTTCAAATACCGCTCGACAAGTGGCCTGTCTCGCCGGGAACACCTCAAGAGGCAAGTGGAGTTCCATGCCTCAACCCAAGACGAGGCCTGACTCTCCTGTCCCCAGTCTGCAGGGACCCTGCGATCGGAGTCTGAAATCAGAGGAACCCTGAGGTTCCTGCCTCAACTGGAGATGAGGCCCTCTTCCAATGCACCAAACCCAGTGGAGTGCCGAGAGGCCCCTCCCACCTCCAGTTTCCCTGACTTCTCAGAGCCACCATGAGAAGCCCACTGAGGTCACCTGCACAAGTCGAGGGAACACAGGGTGTCCTGCCTCAACCCGAGAAAGACCTCGAGAGACCTTCTTCAACACGTCTCGAGGCCAGATTTCCCGACTGCCGTGAGCCGGCATATTGCATATTGAGTGCATATTGCATATTGCCTATTGAGTGCAGCAC
>NW_011434479.1:0-638 GCF_000754665.1 Bison bison bison
GTCTTGGGTTGAGGCATGGAACTCCGCTTGCCTCTCGAGGTGTCCCCGGGGAGAGAGGCCACTTGTCGAGCGGTATTTGGAACCTGGGGGTCTTTTCCGGACGATGCCCGGGCGAGTCACTGCCCCTTCGTGTTGACTTCATTCACAGGGTGGAGTTCGGAGAGGTGTCCGGGCATCGGGTTCTTACCAAGAGGGGACCGGGAAATCGGGGTGCTTCGCAATGTGGAAGCACCCACGAGGCCACGTCTGGAATGTCGTCGTGAGACCGGCCTCATCCTGAGGTGCGACCGGAAGGTCGGGAACCCCTTCCAGACAAAGCAGGGGAGTCGACCCTCCTGTGGAGATCAGGAGGGTAGAAGGGGCTCAGAGGAAGTGGTGCCGGAAAACCTCGGTGTTCCTCTCCAGGGAGACCGGGATGCCGGGGAACTTTGTGGGGGCGCATCAAGGGTGCCAAGTACCGTTTCGACCTCCACTTCCTAACGTGGGACTTCGCCTGAGACGCTGTAGCGGGAAAGGGCTTCATCTTGCGATGACGGGGGAACCACGTGGTTTTTCTCGAGTTGCGGCGGGATTCTCGAGTTACGACGGGGAATTCAGGATGCCTCTTGTGTTGGCCCAGGGAAGTCCAAGTCTTCCAT
>NW_011434480.1:0-521 GCF_000754665.1 Bison bison bison
AGTTGAGGGCCTTCGTCTCCTGTATGGCCTAGAGACCAATCTCTCGACCTCTCTCCAACGCCTCAGGAGGCTTGACTCCCTTTAGTCCACACAGTGAGCTCCAAGAGATACCCGTAGCGACTCGAGAGCAGAGCGGGGTTCTTTGCTTCCACTCGACATGAATGCCTGTCTCCCCGGGTGTGTCTGGAATGAAACCCTGAGATCCCTGTCGCCCCTGGACAGGAAGACTGGCTTCTGGACAGAAGCCTAGATGAGGTCTGTTGGCCCTGCAGTCACTCGAGAGCAATCCCCAGCTTTCCTTCGCAACTCGAATGGAAGATTGGACTTCCCTGGGCCAACACAAGAGGCATCCTGAATTCCCCGTCGTAATTCGAGAATCCTGCTACACCTCGAGAAAAACCACGTGGTTCCCCCGTCATCGCAAGATGTAGCCCTGTTCCGCTACAGCGTCTCAGGAGAAGTCCCACTTTTAGGAATTGGAGTTCGAACGGTACTGTCACCCTTGATGCGACCCACAAAGT
>NW_011434481.1:0-821 GCF_000754665.1 Bison bison bison
GACAAGTATCAAAACCAAATATGGCAGGGACATGGGCATTATCAGACCAGGAATGTAAAACACCGATGAGTAATGTGCTAAGGGCTGTAATGAATAAAGTATACAGCATGCAAGAACAGATGAGCAATCCTCAAAAAACAAAACCAAGAAAAGGAAGACTGAACAAAACAGAACAGAGTATCCAAGGACTTAGGGCAACTACAAAAAGTGTAATGTATGCACTATGGGAAGGAGAGGAAAGAAAGGAACAGAAGACATATTTGGAATAATAATGACTAGACACTTGCCCAGGTTAATGTAAATGTGCCAAGACAGATTTAGGAAGCTCAGAGAAAAACAGGACAAATACCAAAACAAAATGCTATACATTGGCAAGTTAAGAAAACCATAGATGAAGAAAAATCCTGAAAAAGCTAGGGGGGAGCACCTTATTTATAGAGAAATAAATAAAAGAATCACAGCCGACTTCTTAGAACCCATGCAAGAAAGAGAATGGAGCAGAATATTTAGTGCTGAGAGAAAATGATGTTATTCTCTCTGCTCCCTCCTGCTTCATCACCGTGGCCCCTAAGCCACATCGTAGGTGCCTCAGTACCCGTGGGAACAGGTCCATCTTGCAGCCCATGTCTCCATCAGGGCTCCGACTAACTCCGTACAACCTTTTAATAGAAGAAACAGCCTTCTGTCCACTCACATCCCTCTCCATTTCTCTCTTCAGACACCTTCCTCTCTAAAGACACTTTCCTTCTCTGTGAACTACTGCCACCAAAAACAGCCTCTTGAACTCTCAGCTGCAACTTTTCGTCAGACACATACCAAAA
>NW_011434482.1:0-508 GCF_000754665.1 Bison bison bison
AAAAAGAGCTTCACGACCCAGATAATCACAGTGTGATCACTCACCTAGAGCCAGACATCCTGGAATGTGAAATTAAGTGGGCCTTAGAAAGCATCACTATGAACAAAGCTAGGGGAGGTGATGGAATTCCAGTTGAGCTATTTCAAATCCTGAAAGATGATGCTGTGAAAGTGCTGCACTCAATATGCCAGCAAGTTTGGAAAACTCAGCAGTGGCCACAGGACTGGAAAAGGTCAGTTTTCATTGCAATGCCAAAGAATGCTCAAACTACCACACAATTGCACTCATCTCACACGCTAGTAAAGTAATGCTCAAAATTCTCCAAGCCAGGCTTCAGCAATACGTCAACTGTGAACTTCCAGATGTTCAAGCTGGTTTTAGAAAGGCAGAGGAATCAGAGATCAACTTGCCAACATCCGCTGGATCATCAAAAGAGCAAGAGAGTTACCAAAAAAACATCTATTTCTGCTTTATTGACTATGCCAAAGCCTTTGACTGTGTGGATCAC
>NW_011434483.1:0-528 GCF_000754665.1 Bison bison bison
TCCGCTTGCCTCTCGAGGTGTCCCCGGGGAGAGAGGCCACTTGTCGAGCTGGATTTGGAACCTGGGGTTTTTTTCCGGACGATGGACGTGCGAGTCACTGCCCCTTCGTGTTGACTTCATTCACAGGGTGGAGTTCGGATAGGTGTCCGGGCATCGGGTTCTTATCAAGAGGGGACCGGGAAATCGGGGGTGCTTCGCAATGTGGAAGCACCCACGAGGCCACGTCTGGAATGTCGTCGTGAGACCGGCCTCATCCTGAGGTGCGACAGGAAGGTCGGGAACCCCTTCCAGACAAAGCAGGGGAGTCGACCTCCTGTCGAGATCAGGAGAGTAGAAGGGGCTCCGAGGAAGTGGTGCCTGAAAACCTCGGTGTTCCTCTCCAGGGAGACCGGGATGCCGGGAACTTGGTGGGGCGCATCAAGGGTGCCAAGTACCGTTTCGACCTCCAATTCCTAACGTGGGACTTCTCCTGAGACGCTGTAGCGGAAGGCTTCATCTTGCGATGACGGGGGAGCCACGTCGTTTTTC
>NW_011434484.1:0-647 GCF_000754665.1 Bison bison bison
TGGACTTGCAGCGGACACTAGGCTGCTTGGGAAAACCGCGCGGCTCTGACCTTTCAGCAAAGGGGTGGAGCGGTCAAGGCCTTGAGCCCAAAGGCGAGGCCTTTCTGCGACCGCCAGGTTGTGCCAACAGAGGGCGGACTACGTGGTTCCCTGCTCCAGGCAGTCCCAGTTCCCTGACCTGTGGTCCGCACCCCTCCGCCGCGCCCACTGGATGCCGACCCTTGGGGACCCAGGAGCGCACGCAGTGGGCGTTCCCAGCCGCCACGGCGACCCCCGGGAGGACAACGGGGAAGCCCTCCCTACCCCCGCCAGGAGCCGCCCCCCGCCCCGCGCCGCCCCGCCCCTGCCATGCTCCCGGTGCCTTCCCAGCCGCAGTGGGGATCCCCGGAGCACAACTGGGACCGCCCCCCATCCCCGCCTCGACCCACTCCCGACCCGCGCCGCCCGGCTTCGCCCCGCCCCGGGCGCGCTCCCGGTGCGCGGCCCACCTTCACCACGGGCTCCCGGTGAGCCCCGCCCCCACGCCCGGTTCCAGGAGAGCCTCTGGGACCTCGCTACCGCCGCCCGGTGAAACGGGAGGACAATCCATCCAGCCCACAGAGGCAATCCAAGCTGTCTAGAATTCAGGGATCAAACGAGGACTACGG
>NW_011434485.1:0-732 GCF_000754665.1 Bison bison bison
GTCTGCAGGGACCCTGCGATCGGAGTCTGAAATCAGAGGAACCCCTGAGGTTCCTGCCTCAACTGGAGACTGAGGCCCCTCTTCCAATGCACCAAACCCCGTGGAGTCCCGAGAGTTCCCCCCCCACTCCAGTTTCCCTGACTTCTCAGAGCCACCATGAGAAGCCCCCTGAGGTCACCTGCACAAGTCGAGGGAAGCCAGGGTTTCCTGCCTCAACCCGAGAAAGACCTCGAGAGACCTTCTTCAACACGTCTCGAGGCCAGGTTCCCCTACCATGACTCGAGAGCAATGACGCGCTCCCCCTCGCCACTCGCATGGAGACCCGACTTCCCTGGCGCCCCACGAGAGGCTCACTGACCTCGCCGTCGTACCTCGTGAGAAACCGCACCCTGGGGCCGCCGCTCGAGAACCACCCCGAGACTCCCCCGTCATCGCCGAGCTGAGGGCCTTCGTCTCCTGCATGGCCTAGAGGCCAACCTCGCGACCTCTCTCCAAACACCTCAGGAGGCTTGACTCCCTTTAGTCCACCCAGGGAGCTCCAAGAGATAGCCGTCGCGACTCGAGAGCAGAGCCGGGTTCTTTGCTTCCACTCGAGATGAATGCCTGTCTCCCCGGGTGCGTCTGGAATGCAACCCCGAGATCCCGGTCGCCCCTGGAGAGGAACATTGGCTTCTGGACACAAGCCTAGATGAGGTCTATTGGCCCTGCAGTCACTCGAGAGCAATCCCCAGC
>NW_011434486.1:0-673 GCF_000754665.1 Bison bison bison
ACGACGGGGAATTCGGGATGCCTCTTGTGTTGGCCCAGGGAAGTCCAATCTTCCATTCGAGTTGCGAAGGAAAGCTGGGGATTGCTCTCGAGTGACTGCAGGGCCAATAGACCTCATCTAGGCTTGTGTCCAGAAGCCAATGTTCCTCTCCAGGGGCGACCGGGATCTCGGGGTTGCATTCCAGACGCACCCGGGGAGACAGGCATTCATCTCGAGTGGAAGCAAAGAACCCCGCTCTGCTCTCGAGTCGCGACGGGTATCTCTTGGAGCTCACTGGGTGGACTAAAGAGAGTCAAGCCTCCTGAGGCGTTTGGAGAGAGGTCGCGAGGTTGGCCTCTAGGCCATGCAGGAGACGAAGGCCCTCATCTCCGCGATGACGGGGGAGTCTCGGGGTGGTTCTCGAGCGGCAGGCCCAGGGTGCGGTTTCTCACGAGGTACGACGGCGAGGTCAGTGAGCCTCTCGTGGGGGGCCAGGGAAGTCGGGTCCCCATGCGAGTGGCGAGGGGGAGCGCGTCATTGCTCTCGAGTCATGGTAGGGGAACCTGGCCTCGTGACGTGTGGAAGAAGGGCTCTCCAGGTCTTTCTCGGGTTGAGGCAGGAAACCCTGGCTTCCCTCGACTTGTGCAGGTGACCTCAGGGGGCTTCTCATGGTGGCTCTGAGAAGTCAGGGAAA
>NW_011434487.1:0-531 GCF_000754665.1 Bison bison bison
TCAAGCCTTGCAAATTTTAAGAAACTGAAATCACAGCAAGAATCTTTTCTGATCACACTGATACATGATTAAGGATCATTTATAGGAAAATTTGTAAAAAACACAAACACATGGAGAAATCAAACAGGTCACTGAAGAAATCAAAGAGAAAATTTAAAAATACCTAAAAACAAATGGCAATGAATAAATGATAACCCAAAACCTATGTGATGCAATAAATCAATGCTAAGAGGGAAGTTTATAGCAATACAAGAAGCCTACCTCAAGAAATGAAAAGAACATCAAATAAACAACCTAATCTAACACCTAAAGAACCTAGAAAAAGAGGAAAATGGCCACAAAACCTCCAAAGTGAGCAGAAGGAAAGAAATCATAAAGATCAGAGCAGAAATAAATGGAAATGAAGGAAACACGAGCAAAGATCAATAGAACAATAAGATACGTCTTGGAGAAACATAAACAAAATTGACAAATCATTAGCCGGACTCATACAAGAAAAACAAGGAGAAGACTCAAAGCAACTTGAAATGA
>NW_011434488.1:0-589 GCF_000754665.1 Bison bison bison
AGACCAATCTCTCGACCTCTCTCCAATGCCTCAGGAGGCTTGACTCCCTTTAGTCCACCCAGTGAGCTCCAAGAGATACCCGTCGCGACTCGAGAGCAGAGCGGGGTTCTTTGCTTCCACTCGACATGAATGCCTGTCTCCCCGGGTGTGTCTGGAATGCAACCCTGACATTCCGGTCACCCCTGGAGAGGAACATTGGCTTCTGGACACAAGCCTAGATGAGTTCTATTGCCCCTGCAGTCACTCGAGAGCAATCCCCAGCTTTCCTTCGCAATTCGAATGGAAGATTGGACTTCCCTGGGCCAACACAAGAGGCATGCTGAATTCCCCGTCCTAATTCGAGAATCCTGCTACACCTCGAGAAAGACCACGTGGTTCCCCCGTCATCGCACATGTAGCCCTGTGTCGCTACAGCATCTCAGAAGTCCCACTTTAGGAATTGGAGTTCGAAACGGTACTTGTCACCCTTGATGCGACCCACAAAGTGCCCCGACATCCCGGTCTCCCTCGAGAGGAACACCGAAGTTTTCCGGCACCACTTCCTCTGAGCCTCTTCTACCCTCCTGATCTGGACAGGAGGGTCGACTCC
>NW_011434489.1:0-815 GCF_000754665.1 Bison bison bison
TTTCCAGGCAAGAGTACTGGGGAGGGTGCCATCGCCTTCTCCGGAAATGAGAAGCTAGTGAACTGCAATTAGATAGTGCCCTCTGCTCCCAATGGAGAAGGCAATGGCACCCACCCCAGTACTCTTGCCTGGAAAATCCCATGGACGGAGGAGCCCGGTAGGCTGCAGTCCATAGGGTCGCTCAGAGTTGGACAGGACTGAGCGACTTCACTTTCACTTTTCACTTTCATGCATCGGAGAAGGAAATGGCAACCCACTCCAGAGTTCTTGCCTGGAGAATCCCAGGGACGGGGGAGCCTGGTGGGCTGCCGTCTATGGGGTCACACAGAGTTGGACACGACTGAAGCAACTTAGCAGCAGCAGCAGCTCCCAATAACTAGAGAAAAGGCTTCACAGCAATGAAGACCCAATACAGCCAAAATAAAATAAATAAACAAAGTTATTTAAAAAAAGAATAAAACGATGTGTGTACCAAGTGATTCCTCGTGGTGTGTCGGGAGTCTAAGCATCCTTCAATAGGGATCGAGTTAAGGTTCTTTCCCACAATTCCAAAATCCAGAAACTTCTCAAAAATCAAAGGACTTTTCTTCTGCTAATGGGATACTCATGTGGTAGCAAAACTTGACAGTTGTCATCTTTTAAACAACCCAATTTACCAAGAAGATTCATAAGTGTTAATGCAATAAATGTAAAGCATATATACCATATGATCCAGCAATTCCACTCCTGGATATATACCCAAAAGGACAGAAAAGCAGGGTCTCAGAATATTTGCACAGCCAGGTTCACAATACCAATATTCACCAGAGTTAAAA
>NW_011434490.1:0-564 GCF_000754665.1 Bison bison bison
TTTCGAACTCCAATTCCTAAAGTGGGACTTCTCCTGAGACGCTGTAGCGGCACAGGGCTACATCTTGCGATGACGGGGGAACCACGTGGTTTTTCTCGAGGTGTAGCAGGATTCTCGAATTACGACGGGGAATTCAGGATGCCTCTTGTGTTGGCCCAGGGAAGTCCCATCTTCCATTCGAGTTGCGAAGGAAAGCTGGGGATTTCTCTCGAGTGACTGCAGGGCCAATAGACCTCATCTAGGGTTGTGTCCAGAATCCAAGGTTCCTCTCCAGGGGCGACAGGGATCTCAGGGTTGCATTCCAGACACACCCGGGGAGACAGGCATTCATGTCGAGCGGAGGCAAAGAACCCCGCTCTGCTCTCGAGTCGCGACGGGTATCTCTTGGAGCTCACTGGGTGGACTAAAGGGAGTCAAGCCTCCTGAGGCATTGGAGAGAGGTCGAGAGATTGGTCTCTAGGCCATACAGGAGACGAAGGCCCTCAACTCGCGATGATGGGGGAGTCTCAGGGTTCTTCTCGAGGGGCGGCCACAGTGTGCGGTTTCTCCCTAGGTATGACGGCA
>NW_011434491.1:0-557 GCF_000754665.1 Bison bison bison
CCCCATGTTAACTTCTTTTAAATTTATATCCAGAAGTGGAATTGCTGAATCATGTGGTAGTTCTATTTTTAATTTACTGAGGAGCCTTTATACTGTTTTCTGTAGCAGTTGCACCATTTTAAAATCTACCCATAACACACAAGGATCCACTTTCTGTACGTGCTTGCCAAGAGTTGTCCTTTCCTTTCTTTCCTTTTACCTTTCCTTTCCTTCATATGTAAATACGCACACATGCACACACAATATTTTCCATATCCTTTTCCATTATTATTTATCACAAACTATGAATATATTTCCTTGTGCTATACAGTAGGATCTTGTTTATCTATTCTATATATTAACATTATAATTTGTATCTGCTCATCACCAGCTCCTAATCTATGCCTCCCCCACCTTCCCCTCTTGGTAATCACATAGTCTACTCTCTATGTCTCTCAGTCTGTTTCTGTTTCATAGATAAGTTCGTTTGTATCATATTTTGGAGTCCACATGTAAGTGATACCATATGATATTTGTCTTTCTCTTTCTGACATCCTAAGTATTCTTTTTAATGCTAG
>NW_011434492.1:0-534 GCF_000754665.1 Bison bison bison
ACTCCCCTGCTTTGTCTGGAAGGGGGTTCCCGACCTTCCGGTCGCACCTCAGGATGAGGCCGGTTTCACGACGACATTCCAGACGTGGCCGCGTGGGTGCTTCCACATTGCGAAGCACCCCGATTCCCCGGTCTCCTCTTGATAAGAACCCGATGCCCGGACACTTCTCCGAACTCCACCCTGTGAATGAAGTCAACAAGAAGGGGCAGTGACTCGCCCGTGCATCGTCCGGAAAAACCCCCAGGTTCCAAATACAGCTCGACAAGTGGCCTCTCTCCCCGGGGACACCTCGAGAGGCAAGCGGAGTTCCACGCCTCAACCCAACACGAGGCCTGACTCTCCTGTCCCCAGTCTGCAGGGACCCTGCGATCGGAGTCTGAAATCAGAGGAACCCTGAGGTTCCTGACTCAACTGGAGATGAGGCCCTCTTCCAATGCACCAAACCCGGGGGATCCCGAGAGGCCCCTCCACCTCCAGTTTCCCCTGACTTCTCAGAGCCACCATGAGAGCCCCCTGAGGTCACCTGCACAAGTC
>NW_011434493.1:0-503 GCF_000754665.1 Bison bison bison
GTCTCCCTTCTTGCAAAGAAAGGATATACGGGCTGGAGGAATCTCTGGGGCATGAGGATCGAGCTAGAGAGTCAGTCCTTGAAGCAGAACGGCTAAGCCCGTTAATGTCTCCCATGTTACAAAACACACACCAGTGTGTCCAGTATTTTAATGACAGGTACCTACTGCTTACGTGTATGACATACACCCTCATAGCTACACATGTCTACTGCATGCCTCTTACAAGTGCTGGGCACTGTTCTGGGTGCTGAAAACTCAGTATGTAGTAGTGGATACGTAGCCCAGGATTTTTTTAATTCTGCAAAGAAAAATAAGAAGAACGAAAAGACCCCGTGTGGTTCAGTTTGAGCAAGTTCACCACGTGGATGGCCCCGCATGCACGCAAATTGTGGTAAAGTACATATAACATAAAATTTAACATTTTAACCGGTTTGATTGAATGACTGGGTGGGCTTCTGTGGAGTCAGGCTAACAGATGGCTTTGAGGTGCCATCCGCCTTTTT
>NW_011434494.1:0-525 GCF_000754665.1 Bison bison bison
AATTCAAAAGCATCAATTCTTCGGCACTCAGTGTTCTTAATACTCCAACTCTCACATCCATACATGACTACTGAAAAACCATAGCTTTGACTAGACGGACCTTTGTTGGCAAAGTAACGTCTCTGCTTTTTAATAATGCCATCGAGGTTGGTCATATATTTTCTTCCAAGGGGCAAGGGTCTTTTAATTTCATGACTGCAGTCTCCATCTGTGGTGATTTTGGAGCACCCCAAAATAAAGTCTGTCACTGTTTCCCCATCTATTTGCCATGAAGTGATGGGACCGGATGCCATGATCTTAGTTTTCTGCATCTTGAGCTGTAAGCCAAAATTTTCACTCTCCTCGTTCACTTTTCATCAAGAGACTCTTTAGTTCTTCTTCACTTTCTGCCATAAGGGTGGTGTCATCTGCATATCTGAAGTTATTGATGTTTCTCCCTGCAATCTTGATTCCAGCTTGTGCTTCATCCAGCCTGGCATTTCTCATGACATACTCTGCATATAAGTTAAATGAACAGGGTGACAA
>NW_011434495.1:0-521 GCF_000754665.1 Bison bison bison
CTCTTATGGCAGAAAGTGAAGTAAGAACTAAAAGCCTCTTGATGAAAGTAAAAGAGGAGAGTGAAAAGTTGGCTTAAAGCTCAACATTCAGAAAATGAAGATCATGGCATCTGGTCCTATCACTTCATGGGAAATAGATGGGGAAACAGTGGAAACAGTGTCAGACTTTACTTTTTTTGGGCTTCAAAATCACTGCAGATGGTGACTGCAGCCATAAAATTAAAAGACGCTTACTCCTTGGAAGGAAAGTTATGTCCAACCTAGATAGCATGTTCAAAAGCAGAGACATTACTTTGCCAACAAAGGTTCATCTAGTCAAGGCTATGGTTTTTCCAGTGGTCATGTATGGATGTGAGAGTTGGACTGTGAAGAAGGCTGAGTGCCGAAGAATTGATGCTTTTGAACTGTGGTGTTGGAGAAGACTCTTGAGAGTCCCTTGGACTGCAAGGGATCCAACCAGTCCATTCTGAAGGGATCAGCCCTGAGATTCTTGGAGGATGATGCTAAAGCTGAAACTGCAG
>NW_011434496.1:0-628 GCF_000754665.1 Bison bison bison
AATTCAGAACCACCAAACCAGCACTTCAGGAAATGCTGAAGGATCTTATCTAGATTGGAAACAGAAAAGCTTTACAAAATAAGTCCACAAAAATATATAGTAAATGGTAACAAGATCATACCTAGCAACAACTACCTTAAACATAAATGGGCTAAAAGCTCCAATGAAAATACAAAGACTGACTGAATGAATATAAGAATATACTGCCTGCAAGAAAACCACCTCATAATTAGGGACACGTACAGAGTGAAAGTGATGACCAGGAAAAAGCTATTTGTGAAAATGGAGAGCAAAGAAAGTGGGAGAAGCAATACTCCTATCAGATAAATGGGCTTTAATCAAAGACCACTATAGGAGACAAAGAAGGTTGCATTACCTAATAATCAAGGTATCAATCCAAGAAGAAGCTATATGCACCCCATGTAGGAGCACCTCAATACAAGAGACAAATGCCAACAACTATTAGAGCAGAAATAGACACTAACCAATAGTATTGGGCGATTTTAATACTTCACTCATAACATGGACAGATCATCCGGACAGAAAATCAATAAGGAAAACTCATGTTTTAGCTGATACATTAGACCAGTTTGACCTAATTGATATCTACAGGGCATCCCACCCCAAA
>NW_011434497.1:0-633 GCF_000754665.1 Bison bison bison
CTGCTCAGCTCTTTGAGTATTGCCTCCTGAGGTCCCTGTTCGGGTGCCACCTGCCGGGGACCAGCCCCAGCTGATCCAGGGTATTCGAAGGAGAGATGGCCTAGGCGACTATTTATATGCTAATCAGAGATGTCAAGAATAATAGTATGAGGGTAGCTCAGTAGGAAAATTCGGTGGAGAAAAGAGACTGAGTAGCTTGGTTTAAGAGGGAGACCAATCAATCTTCAAGACAAGAAGTTTGCACCACTTCCGTAGGCCGCAGGCGCCCTCTCGAAGAGCGGAAGGTGCCTCACCCTAGACACCTTCTCGAGTGGGTCTTAGCAGCCCAGGCATAATTAGGAAGCGCGGTGGGTTCCACGCTCCAGATGGAGAATCTGCTGGAAGTGAAAGGGAAGAATGACAAGGAACTTTATGAATTGGAGCTGTAAGTTAACTCTTTAACAGAGAGAGCAAGATGATGGTGGGGGACAGCACCCAGTGAAATCAGAGGTGAGAGCACAAAGCAATACAGTGGGCAGACTCTGGTTTTTTTTGGCCGGGGATTTCGAGAATATCCGGGTGGACTCCTGAGGCTCGATCCCGCATTTGCCTATGCCGAGCCTCCTTCCTCATGACCTTTGCCCAGAGTGGAAT
>NW_011434498.1:0-575 GCF_000754665.1 Bison bison bison
TGACTCTTTGGGACCCCGTGGCCTGCAGGACGCCGGGCTTCCGTGTCCATCACCAACTCCAGGGGCTTGCTCAAACTCATGTCCATCGAATCAGTGATGCCATCCAACCATCTTATCCTCTGTCGTCCCCTTCTCCTCTGCCTTCAATCAAGACTCTCATAGGCAGATATTGTAGAGTGTAATTAGTGTTCATAGTTTATCGAAAAGCTCATATCACATTTAATTTTTCGTTTTCTTCCTGTTCTTTCGAGGTACTTTCTTGTTGACAAGCTTGTGACAGCTATAACGATATAGCAATTTTTACCTTAGAACAAACCGAGGCACTATGAACATTTTGTGCTTAATGTTGATGACTCTTAGACATGTCTACAGTAGAGGAGCAAAAACCAAAACTCTGGATATTTAATATTGACTAGTTCCCAGTTCACGGGACTCTGACATTCACTGAGGTCAATGTTTTCTGTATTGGAAGCAGTTTGGTGGCAAGGGCTGCCTTGTCTTGAGACCATTGAAATAGAACTCAGAACTTGAGCACTATTATACAAAAATCACAAGGCTCACACTGACACAGACAT
>NW_011434499.1:0-608 GCF_000754665.1 Bison bison bison
GTCTCTGATACTGCACACCATCACTTCAGCTTTATTCTGTTTAATAGAAGCAAGTGGCAAAGTACAGCCCATATGCAAGGGTAAGGGTATTAGGCATCACCTCTTGAAATGAGGCGGGTCAAAGAATTTTAACCATTTAAAAGCATAAGAATGTGTTACAAGCTCTTTGCTCTATAAGGCATAGAAATATAGCATTTCTGCTGTCCAGAATACAATCCTCTAAAGCAATTAAGTCACACGCAAGGCAGTTCACATCCAAAACAGATCAGAGATAGTTTCAGTGAATGCAGATGGAAACAGTCTTACCCAAGTGGTCAGAAGGCTCTGTGGAGGGAATGGGGGGCAGATGAGGATCCTGGCATACAAGTAGGATGATTAAGATGTTTCAGGCAGGAAACAGCATCAGTGAAGGCCTGTGATCATAGAAATTATGCATTTGAAGCATATGTGATATGTCTTTATTACAGAAGACACCAGAAGTACAGTTGTTTATGGAGATTTTCCCCAGATAGATTGAAATTCATATACTATCTGCAGAGCCTCTGTGTTTCCTGCGGGACAAGACTGTGTATTTTCATTTCCGTGTCCTCAGGAGCTAATGCTATGCC
>NW_011434500.1:0-522 GCF_000754665.1 Bison bison bison
ACCTGGTTTGAGTTAATAAGACATTTTTAGCTGTCATATTGTAAACTTTCCACTCTGCCATTCTCCCTTTTCCTTTCATTAACTGGACCTGCAAATATTTGGTTTGATTGGGTAAAAATAATATTACAAATATGAGTATTTAATCATTGTGGCTAATTACCATGTAGAAATATATGTTAGGCACTAATTTGGAATGTCCAATTAATTTCATTATTTATTTGATTATAGTACTAAACCAGTTTATGTCACCTCACTTGGCTCATCTCCAATTATGATGTATTTTTAGAATTAAGAGCAAAATGAGTTATATGTGTCTATGTTTATTATAACTTTTAAAACAATCCACAGTTCATGGCGCTTTGGTTACCCAAACCAAAAAATTGTTTTCTTCCCCACTGGGATGCCCTCCAGTCTTTTTTTTAACCAAAACGTCCACCAAGCTCATGTCAAAGTTACTTGGTTTTTTTTCTTATTCTTCTCTTTTATGCTAACTACTTCTCAGAAAATGTGGAAGTTAGTCTG
>NW_011434501.1:0-590 GCF_000754665.1 Bison bison bison
ATTTACTTTCCATGAGAACTTTGTTTTGTTAACTTATGGAATGTTACTGTCTGTGGCTAGTCTCACATTTTTGCTTTCTATGCATCTTTATGTATTTTTCACCCTTGATATGTAAAGACCATATCACTTTTCACTTTCATGCCTTGGAGAAGGAAACGGCAACCCACTCCAGTATTCTTGCCTGGAGAATCCCAGGGACACAGGAGCCTAGTGGGCTGCTGTCTATGGGGTCACACAGAGTCGGACATGACTGAAGCGACTTAGCATATATATATTTGCATACTATTTTATTTTATTGGTGTATGTTTTATGGTTGGTAATATTATGCTGATTCTTTCTGCTCGGAATATGTCTCATTTAATTGGCTCAATTTCTCCTTCCTTTTTAATTACTCAAAAGTTTCTGTGTTTTGGCTCTCTTTCTTCTAGACACCTAGAATGTGTACAATGGACAAGAAAAGCAAAGGGGGAGACATAGATTTTTTTTCTTCCAGTGTGAGCAAAAATGAGATTTATAGAAACAGTTTTATTCATTACTATCCTTGAATGAGTATTTAGCCATGTCCAGGCTTCCCTGGTGGCTCAGATGGT
>NW_011434502.1:0-506 GCF_000754665.1 Bison bison bison
GAAAGCTGGGGATTGCTCTCGAGTGACTGCAGGGCCAACAGACCTCATCTAGGCTTGTGTCCAGAAGCCAATGTTCCTCTCCAGGGGCGAAAGGGATCTCAGGGTTGCATTCCAGACACACCCGGGGAGACAGGCATTCATGTCGAGTGGAAGCAAAGAACCCCGCTCTGCTCTCGAGTCGCGACGGGTATCTCTTGGAGCTCACTGGGTGGACTAAAGGGAGTCAAGCCTCCTGAGGCGTTGGAGAGAGGTCGAGAGATTGGTCTCTAGGCCATACAGGAGACGAAGGCCCTCAAGTCGCGATGATGGGGGATCTCAGGGTTGTTCTCGAGCGGCGGCCACAGTGTGCGGTTTCTCCCTAGGTACGACGGCGAGGTCAGTGAGCCTCTCGTGGGGCGCCAGGGAAATCGGGTCTCCATGCGAGTGGCGAGGGGGAGCGCGTCATTGCTCTCGAGTCACGGTAGGGGAATCTGGCCTCGAGACGTGTTGAAGAGGTCTCGTCGAGG
>NW_011434503.1:0-517 GCF_000754665.1 Bison bison bison
GTTTTTTTGGGGGGGTAGGAGTGCTCGAGAATATCCGGGTGGACTCCTGAGGCTCGATCCCGCATTTGCGTATGCCGAGCCTCCTTCCTCATGACCTTTGTCCAGAGTGGAATGCCTCCCCGGCTCCAGGCACATGATCAGTCCCTGCTCAGTCAAGATATCAGTGCCTGCTCAGCCACGTGATCACTGACGGCACAGTCACGTAATCAGCGCCTCTCAGTCACATGATCACCGTATGATAAACACGTGATCAGTGAACGATCAGCCACGTGATCACTGCTTGCGCCGTCAGGTGGTCAGCTCCTGATCAGCCACGGGATCAGTGCGTGAACAGTCCCATGATCAGCGCCTGTCAGTCACTGATCACTGCCTGATAACATGTGATCAGTGCACGATGAGCCACGTGATCAGTGCCCGATCAGCCATGTCATCAGTGCATACGCAGTCACGTGATCAGTGCATGATAGCCACGTGATCAGTGCATGCTCAGTCACGTGATCTGTACTTGATCAGACAC
>NW_011434504.1:0-573 GCF_000754665.1 Bison bison bison
CCGAAATCCCGGTCTCCCTCGAGAGGAACACTGAGGTTTTCCGGCACCCCTCCTCTGAGCCCTTTCTCCCCTCCTGATCTGGACAGGAGGGTCGACTCCCCTGCTTTGTCTGGAAGGGGTTCCCGACCTTCCGGTCGCACCTCAGGATGAGGCCGGTCTCACGAAGACATTCCAGACGTGGCCTCGTGAGTGGTTCCACATTCCGTAGGACCCCGATTTCCCGGTCCCCTCTTGATAAGAACCCGATGCCCGGACACCTCTCCGAACTCCACCCTGTGAATGAAGTCAACACGAAGGGGCAGTTTTCCGTGCATCATTCGGAAAAAACCCCAGGTTCCAAATACAGCTCGACAAGCGGCCTCTCTCCCCGGGGACATCTCGAGAGGCAAGCGGAGTTCCATGCCTCAACCCAAGACGAGGCCTGACTCTCCTGTCCCCAGTCTGCAGGGACCCTGCGATCGGAGTCTGAAATCAGAGGTACCCTGCGGTTCCTGCCTCAACGGGAGAGGAGGCCCTCTTCCAATGCACCAAACCCAGTGGAGTCCCGAGAGGCCCCTACACCTGCAGTTTCCC
>NW_011434505.1:0-746 GCF_000754665.1 Bison bison bison
AACCCGAGAAAGACCTCGAGAGACCTTCTTCAACACGTCTCGAGGCCAGGTTCCCCTACCATGACTCGAGAGCAATGACGCGCTCCCCCTCGCCACTCGCATGGAGACCCGACTTCCCTGGCGCCCCACGAGAGGCTCACTGATCTCGCCGTCGTACCTCGTGAGAAACCGCACCCTGGGGCCGCCGCTCGAGAACCACCCCGAGACTCCCCCGTCATCGCGGAGATGAGGGCCTTCGTCTCCTGCATGGCCTAGAGGCCAACCTCGCGACCTCTCTCCAAACGCCTCAGGAGGCTTGACTCCCTTTAGTCCACCCAGTGAGCTCCAAGAGATAGCCGTCGCGTCTCGAGAGCAGAGCGGGGTTCTTTGCTTCCACTCGAGATGAATGCCTGTCTCCCCGGGTGCGTCTGGAATGCAACCCCGAGATCCCGGTCGCCCCTGGAGAGGAACATTGGCTTCTGGACACAAGCCTAGATGAGGTCTATTGGCCCTGCAGTCACTCGAGAGCAATCCCCAGCTTTCCTTCGCAACTCGAATGGAAGATTGGACTTCCCTGGGCCAACACAAGAGGCATCCCGAATTCCCCGTCGTAACTCGAGAATCCCGCCGCAACTCGAGAAAAACCACGTGGTTCCCCGTCATCGCAAGATGAAGCCCTTTCCGCTACAGCGTCTCAGGAGAAGTCCCACGTTAGGAATTGGAGGTCGAAACGGTACTTGGCACCCTTGATGCGCCCCCACAAAGTT
>NW_011434506.1:0-642 GCF_000754665.1 Bison bison bison
GACTTGATACACTTGGAAAGTCAGTTTTTGTCAATACATTTCCCCCTAAAGGACTTACAGGCTTGCAATGAACATTGTCCTTTGGAAAAGCTGTTGGACAAGGTTCTCCACTCTGAGCATGGCTTAATGAGTTATGAACACTGTCTGGTGTGCTTTGCTGAGTAGTCACTGTATGAAAAGTACCTGAAAGGGACAAAGCTAAAGAATGTTCTCCTATAATTCCATCACTGAGTGTAGGCCTTTTGGGACTTGTGCTATTTGTTTCAGAAGTGGAAAGTCGCTTTGATACACGAGGACTTTTATCCATATCTCCTGCAGAAACTGCTGTTTCTACTGGATGCTGCAATGAACTTGTGAAGGTAATCAAAGGAGAACATAACTCTGAAAAAGCTATTAGGCACTATTTGTGGTGAAATATTTTTAGAATCCGCTTTGGACAAAGGCTCAATAATAATAGGACTATCTGTTGATCTTGATTCAGAGACAGAAAGTGGCAAGACAGTCTTTGCTTCTGATGCAGGAGTCACATGATTAACAGGCTGTAATTTCTGAGCATTATCTTTTCTGAAGTGGCCATACTTTTTTCTCCTTGAACAAGAATCTGGGGTAACTCTGTTCAGTATGTTTGAAATGACTGGTTTT
>NW_011434507.1:0-510 GCF_000754665.1 Bison bison bison
CCTCAACTGGAGATGAGGCCCTCTTCCAATGCACCAAACCCAGTGGAGTGCCGAGAGGCCCCTCCCACCTCCAGTTTCCCTGACTTCTCAGAGCCACCATGAAAAGCCCCCTGAGGTCACCTGCACAAGTCGAGGAACCCCAGGGTGTCCTGCCTTAACCCGAGAAAGACCTCGAGAGACCTTCTTCAACATGTCTCGAGGCCAGATTCCCCTACTATGACTTGAGACCAATGATGCGCTCCCCCTGCCATTCGCATGGGGACCCGACTTCCTTGGCGCCCCACGAGAGGCTCACTGACCTCGCCGTCGTACCTCGCGAGAAACCGCACACTGGGGCCGCCGCTCGAGAACAACCCCGAGCCTCCCCCGTCATCGCGACTTGAGGGCCTTCGTCTCCTGTATGGCCTAGAGACCAATCTCTCGACCTCTCTCCAACGCCTCAGGAGGCTTGACTCCCTTTAGTCCACCCAGTGAGCTCCAAGGATACCCGTCGCGACTCGAGAGCAGAGC
>NW_011434508.1:0-562 GCF_000754665.1 Bison bison bison
TGGAAAACCTCGGTGTTCCTCTCCAGGGAGACCGGGATGCCGGGGAACTTTGTGGGGCGCATCAAGGGTGCCAAGGACCGTTTCGACCTCCAATTCCTAACGTGGGACTTCTCCTGAGACGCTGTCGCGGGAAAGGGCTTCATCTTGCGATGACGGGGGAACCACGTGGTTTTTCTCGAGCTGCGGCGGGATTCTCGAGTTACGACGGGGAATTCAGGATGCCTCTTGTGTTGGCCCAGGGAAGTCCAATCTTCCATTCGAGGTGCGAAGGAAAGCTGGGGATTGCTCTCGAGTGACTGCAGGGCCAATAGACCTCATCTAGGCTTGTGTCCAGAAGCCAATGTTCCTCTCCAGGGGCGACCGGGATCTCGGGGTTGCATTCCAGACGCACCCGGGGAGACAGGCATTCATCTCGAGTGCAAGCAAAGACCCCGCTCTGCTCTCGAGTCGCGACGGGTATCTCTTGGAGCTCACTGGGTGAGTAAAGGAGTCAAGCCTCCTAAGGCGTTTGGAGAGAGGTCGCGAGGTTGGCCTCTAGGCCATGCAGGAGACGGAGGTCCAC
>NW_011434509.1:0-544 GCF_000754665.1 Bison bison bison
GAATCTTCTGTTGCCAGTTCAGTATTGGTTGATAGAAGTTAAGTCTTTAGTATCTGCTGTCATTCGAGTAATAAAACTACCTAAAGTTTGATGTTGCTTTACCTTTTATAGAGTGCATTATTTTATAATTCACTCATACATCTTTGATAGGGAGGTGCAATTTTTAGAAAGGAAATTCTGAGCTCAGAGAAGGTAAGTGATTCACATAGTTGGAAAGAGGCTTCAAGCCATATCTTTTGATTTCTTTATAGTTTACACCTTTCACAGATACCATCTGCTGAATCATGTAATGATTAAAACATATATAATAACATTTAAATAACTTGTTATTAAGTGTGGCAGATATTTAAATAAAATTTAGGACAACAGCATGCAAGTTTTTCAAAATGGATCAATTATGTCTTGTGACAAATGAAAAACTACCACTGTAGATGGGGAAATTAAACTATATGTTATATAAAACAACTGAGGGAAGAAATAGTGCTTTCCTTTAAAATGCTGTTTATGGATTCTCTTGTATATCTATAGCAAGAATGAGAAGGTA
>NW_011434510.1:0-700 GCF_000754665.1 Bison bison bison
AAAGTTGCATTCCTACAGAGCAAAGGTGTGGTGGCTATAACAAGAAAAAGAATTAACTCAAGGGTCCCAGGTTACAAATATTAAAGCTACTACTTACACCAATTATATTAATCAATACACTGCCAGGGACACAGCAGGTAAGGGATATGGAACCTTAGCAGCAAACAATGGCCCAACAAGTGAAAAACCATTCACCAATACAATTTCTAATCAATCTTTTAACTACTCAAAAGAATATGTGTTTAGACAGTTTAGAACATCTCCTGCCTCTCACAGTTGGGAGGCTCTGAACAGTCACATGTGGCCGGAAAAACCTATTCGGGCAGGCTAGAGGCTTTCCAAAGGAGTTTGTACGTTAAACACTGTCACACCCAGGAATTATTAACTGGAACTGTAAGCTAACTCTTTTTTCAGAGAGAGGTAGTGGGGGAGAGCCGCCCGTAAAGTCAGAGGTTTAGGTGAAAGCACAAGCAGAAAGTAGGCAGACTCTGGTTTTGGGGGTATATGCTCGAGAATTTCCAGGGGGACTCCTGAAGCTCGATCCCGCCTTTGCGTATGCCGAGCCTCCTTCCTCATGACCTTTGTCATGGGCGGAGTACCTCACTGGCTCCCAGCAGTGATAGAATTCCAGTTGAGCTATTCCAGATCCTGAAAGATGATGCTGTGGAAAGTGCTGCACTCAATATGCAATATGCAATAT
>NW_011434511.1:0-620 GCF_000754665.1 Bison bison bison
CCGTCTTAAAAGAGTCTAAAACGAGCTCTTTCTAATGGTCAGTTCTGTATTTTTTCCCTGCTTCATTGAGATGTAATGGACACATATTGTGTAAATTTAAGGTGAACACATGTTGATTTGATAAGAACAGTGTTTTTGATGTTATATCTGGTTACAACACTTGAGATCACGTTCATCAGTGAACTTCATTTTTGTTCTAATTCAGTGACTCTGTTACCTTATAAGGAATGGAAATACACATATTTCTACTCTGAACCCCTCCCTCCTTCTATGTATCTGTGTGCACAGGGCTGTAAAGGCAGTGGGAAGGAAAGCTTGAGATATAATCTTGGTGGTGCAAAGGGGAAGGAGAGAGAAGACAGGGAGTGAGTGAGGAAGGCAGAAGGATGGGGACCAGGGTGTGACCTGACACCCTGACCTGGTTTAAGAAGCATGAGCCCCTGCCTAGAAAAAGCTCCTGGGGTTCAGCATGAAGATCCACAGTGAGGACCCCTGAAATCCAGCGGGTGCTGAGTCTTCAAGTGCAGATCATTTGGGAGTAAGCTTGCTTTCTGCTCTCCTCACCATGCCCACCTGCCCCCAACCCACCACCCTTGCTCCCAGAAGAGGACAGGGGTTTG
>NW_011434512.1:0-669 GCF_000754665.1 Bison bison bison
GGTAGTGCGAAGGGGAGGGGCTGAGGCGCTCCGGTCGACCGCGCCTCCCTGGCTTCTGGTGGGTTTGGGCACCGGACAGGTGCCGGGCAAGTTGGGCGCTCAAGTTTCGCTGCGTCTAGGCCCGCAGGAGGTTCAGAGGCCCCTGGGCCGCGGGGGTTGGGAGGCGGCGGGCGCCGAAGACCGACACCTCCGGGGCCGCTCGGGCCTGAGCAGTGAATGGGATCGGGGGGAGGCCCGGCTCAGCGAGCGCGGCCGGTCTGCAGTGGCCGCGGGTGGGAGGGCGCCGAGACCTCCGCACCCCTCAGCCCAGCCCCCAGGCCCCGCGCGCACGCACGCACGCACGCCCTCCCGGTCAATGGGGGGTCCTGGAAGCCCCTCGGGCCCCCGGGCCCGGCCAGGCGCTTGCTGGTCTGGTGTTGGCTGTGTTCCAGGGGTGGGGGGGGGGGGGCGGGGGCCGGCGTCAGCAGCTGGAGTCCGGTCGCGGGTCGGTGCGGCTCAAGTACAGCATGCCCCGCCGACGAGAGGTGCGGCCCGTTGGCCCGACCCTGCAGGGCAGAGCGAAAGGGAGGCGAAGCGCAAGGCTCTTAGGGCGCCCCGAGCCAACCGCCACCGTCTCAGGCCGTATCAGCCTGAAGGCGCCCGATCTCGTCTGATCTCGGAAGCTAAGCA
>NW_011434513.1:0-503 GCF_000754665.1 Bison bison bison
ATGGCAAATAGATGGGGAAACAGGGGAAACAGTGGCTGATTTTATTTTTCTGGGCTCCAAAATCACTGCAGATGGTGATTGCAGCCATGAAATTAAAAGACACTTACTCCTTGGAAGAAAAGTTATGACCAACCTAGATAGCATATTGAAAAGCAGAGACATTACTTTGCCAACAAAGGTCCGGCTAGTCAAGGCTATGGTTTTTCCAGTGGTCATGTATGGATGTCTGAGTTGGACTACAAGGAAAGCTGAGAGCTGAAGAATTGATGCTTTTGAAGTGTGGTGTTGGAGAAGACTCTTGAGAGTCCCTTGGACTGCAAGGAGATCCAACCAGTCCATCCTAAAGGAGATCAGTCCTGGGTGTTCATTGGAAGGACTGATGTTGAAGCTGAAACTCCAGTACTTTGGCCACCTGGTGTGGAGAGCTAAGTCATTTGAAAAGACCCTGATACTGGGAAAGATTGAGGGCAGGAGGAGAAGGGGATGACAGAGGATGAGATGGT
>NW_011434514.1:0-630 GCF_000754665.1 Bison bison bison
CTCTGATTTCACTGGGGGCTGTCCCCCACCACCATCTCGCTCTCTCTGTCAAAGAGTTAACTTACAGCTCCAATTCATAAAGTTCCTTGTCATTCTTCCCTTGAACTTCCAGCTGAGTCTCCATCTGGAGCTCGGAACCCACCTCGCTTACTAATTATGCCTGGGCTGCTAAGACCCACTCGAGAAGGTGTCTAGGGTGAGGCACCTTCCGCTATTCGAGAGGGTGCCTGTGGCCTATGTAAGTGGTGCAAACTTCTTGTCTTGAAGTTTGATTGGTCTCCCGCGTAAACCAAGCTACTCAGTCTCTTTTCTCCACCGAATTTTCCTACTGAGCTATCCTCATACTATTATTCTTGTACATCTCCGATTAGCATATAAATAGTCGCCTAGGCCATCTCTCCTTCGAATACCCTAGATCAGCTGGGGGCTGGTCCCCGGCAGGTGGCGCCCGAACAGGGACCTCAGGAGGCAATACTCAAAGAGCTGAGCAGACACGAACCACGCAATCAGCAGGCAATAAGCATGGAGCTCAGCAGTGACGAATCATGCTGCTCAACTGGCAATATTCAAGCAGGTGACCAGGCAGGAATCACGCAGCTCAGCTGGCAATTGTCAAGCAGATGAGCCGAC
>NW_011434515.1:0-585 GCF_000754665.1 Bison bison bison
GAGCAGGGCTCCCGGCAGAGACTAAGCTGGGTCGTGAGACGCTTGAGGGGCTGGGGAGGCGGGGCCAGAGATGGGGCGTGGCCTTGCGGGGCGTGGGGCTGGGCCGGGGGCCGGACAGGGCCGGGGCGGAGCGGAGGCGCGGCATGCGGAACTTCGGGTCCTGCAGGCAGCAGGCGTTAGGACCTCGCCCCCAGACCTGGGGTTTCCTCCGGGGGAGGCAGTCTCGTTCTTGCATTCCTGTTTTCCTGGGAATCAGCATCAGGCAGGAACGGGGGCGCCGCGGACAGACAGAAACCCTGCCAACCCAACCAACAGGGCTCCCAGACTCTCACATTCGTACATGACTATTGGAAAAACCATAGTTTTGACTATATGGACTTTTGTCGACAAAGTGATGTCTCTGCTTTTTAATATGCTGTCTAGGTTTGTCATAGCTTTTCTTCCAAGGAACGAGCATCTTTTAATTTCATGGCTGCAGTCACTGTCCATAGTGATTTTGGAGTCCCAAGAAAATAAAATACTGCCACTGTTTCCATTTTTTTCCCATCTATTTGCCACGAAGTGATGGGACTGGATGCCATGATC
>NW_011434516.1:0-593 GCF_000754665.1 Bison bison bison
GGTCCCCTCTTGGTAAGAACCCGATGCCCGGACACCTCTCCGAACTCCACCCTGTGAATGAAGTCAACACGAAGGGGCAGTGACTCGCCCGTGCATCGTCCGGAAAAGACCCCCAGGTTCCAAATACCGCTCGACAAGTGGCCCTCTCCCCGGGGACACCTCGAGACGCAAGCGGAGTTCCATGCCTCAACCCAAGACGAGGCCTGACTCTCCTGTCCGCAGTCTGCAGGGACCCTGTGATCGGAGTCTGAAATCAGAGGAACCCTGAGGTTCCTGCCTCAACTGGAAATGAGGCCCTATTCCAATGCACCAAACCCCGTGGAGTCCCGAGAGCCCCACCCCCACCTCCAGTTTCCCTGACTTCTCAGAGCCACCATGAGAAGCCCCCTCAGGTCACCTGCACAAGTCGAGGGAAGCCAGGGTTTCCTGCCTCAACCCGAGAAAGACCTCGAGAGACCTTCTTCAACACGTCTCGATTCCAGGTTCCCCTACCATGACTCGAGAGCAATGACGCGCTCGACCTCGCCACTCGCATGGAGACCCGATTACCTGGCGCCCCAGAGAGGCTCACTGACCTCGCCGTCGTACCTCGT
>NW_011434517.1:0-513 GCF_000754665.1 Bison bison bison
ATGTGACCTAATTAAATTCAAAGTTTCTGCACAACAAAGGAAACTATAAGCAAGGTGAAAAGACAGCCTTCAGAATGGGAGAAAATAATAGCAAATGAAGCAACTGACAAACAACTAATCTCAAAAATATACAAGCAAATCCTACAGCTCAAATCCAGAAAAATAAATGACCCAATCAAAAAATGGGCCAAAGAACTAAATAGACATTTCTCCAAAGAAGACATACGAATGGCTAACAAACACATGAAAAGATGCTCAACATCACTCATTATCAGAGAAATGCAAATCAAAACCACTATGAGGTACCATTTCACACCAGTCAGAATGGCTGCGATCCAAACACCTACAAGAAATAAATGCTGGAGAGGGTGTGAAGAAAAGGGAACCCTCTTATACTGTTGGTGGGAATGCAAACTAGTAGAGCCACTATGGAGAATAGTGTGGAGATTCCTTAAAAACCTGGAAATAGAACTGCCTTATGATCCAGCAATCCCACTGCTCACCATACACACT
>NW_011434518.1:0-548 GCF_000754665.1 Bison bison bison
CTGGATTTTACCACAGCTGGAGCAGCTAATGACTTACTTCACACCTTCTCTAACTTTACTTCTGGAAAAACATTCTGTCTAATATCTTTAGTTCTAATTTTACTTCTCATACTCATTCTTCCTTGTATTGTCAGGATTCTTCGGCAGAGCATTCAAAAGCTCGAGACTGAGCTGGCTCTGGCTGTTTTAAGAAATAAAAAGGGGGAGATGCGGGGAGCAAGCTCCGCCTCTGGCAAAGGTCATGAGGAAGGAGGCTTGGCATACGCAAAGGCGGGATCAAGCCTCAGGAGTCTCCCTGGAAATTCTCGAGCAATCTACCCCCAAAACCAGAGTCTGCCTACTTTCTGCTTTGTGCTTTCACCTACACCTCTGACTTTACGGGGGGCTGTCCCCCACTACCTCTCTGAAAAAAGAGTTAGCTTACAGCTCCAGTTAATCCTGGGTGTGACAGTGTTTAACCTACAAACTCCTTTGGAAATCCTCTAGCCTGCCTGAATAGGTTTTTCCCGGCACATGTGATTGTTCAGAGCCCTCCCAACTGTGAGAGG
>NW_011434519.1:0-504 GCF_000754665.1 Bison bison bison
GTTAACAGGCCTCGGGCCAGAAGATGATGCAAATCACCGAAGCTTTTGCATATGATAAGTTTGCAGGAAGAAAGCCTGGTTTGCTGCAAGACTCTACCCCTTCCCCCATTATCCTCTATGCATAACTTAAGGTATAAAAACTACTTTGAAAAATAAAGTGCGGGCCTTGTTCACCGAAACTTGGTCTCACCATGTCGTTCTTTCTCTTACCTTCTGGCTAAATTCTTCAGCCTCTTTTCTCCACTGAATTTCCTCACTGAGCTATCCTCATTCTATTACTCTTTATATCCTTAATTAACATTTAATTAAGCAGTTGTTTCCTGATCTTCGCCTACGCCGTCTCTCCTTCGAATACCCTGGATCAGCCGGGGCTGGTCCCCGGCACCCTACCATGGCTCGAGAGCAATGACGCGCTCGCCCTCGCCACTCGCAGGGGAAACCCGACTTCCCCTGGGCGCCCCCACGAGAGGCTCACTGACCCTCGCCGTCGTACCTCGTGAGAAA
>NW_011434520.1:0-562 GCF_000754665.1 Bison bison bison
AAAGGATACAGCTTTGGCCCAGAAGCCAGGGATGCCCTGGATGATGGCGCTCCTCCGAGCCAAGTGACGCTTCCTCCTCTGATGGTTCTTGCGCATGAACTGAACGTAAGCCCTGCGGTTTTGCTCACGCTCAGACCTCAGTTCTACCTGCAGGGCGGCCAGTGCCTGCAGGGCATCCAGCTCCTGGCGCTCACAAGGGCCTCCGGGCCTTTCCTGGCCCTGCTCCTCCACCGTCTTCTCCTCTAGCTCCTGGGAGGGCCGCTGTTCCTGCTCCTCATCCGCCACAACCTCCACCTCCTCCATGATGTCTTCCGCAAGCAGCTGGGACTCCCGCCCGATCCCCGCCACGTCTCCGTCCACCAGGGCCTCGCCCTCCTCCACCAGGGCCTCGCCCTCCTCCACCGCCTCCACCCTGAAGAGGGTGGCCTCTTGGCCTGGCGTGACAACTGCTGGTGACAAGGTCCCAGCTGCGCACTGCATCACGACGGCAGGCTGACGGGGTGGGGGAGGGGGGTGGGGCGGGGCCCTGCCCCCTGAGTACCTGGGCTCACAACTTGGAAGG
>NW_011434521.1:0-798 GCF_000754665.1 Bison bison bison
CAGGAACCGCAGGGTACCTCTGATTTCGGACTCCGATCGCAGGGTCCCTGCAGACTGGGGACAGGAGAGTCAGGCCTCGTCTTGGGGTGAGGCATGGAACTCCGCTTGCCTCTCGAGATGTCCCCGGGGAGAGAGGCCGCTTGTCGAGCTGTATTTGGAACCTGGGGTTTTTTCCGAACGACGCACGGAAAAACTGCCCCCTCGTGTTGACTGCATTCACAGGGTGGAGTTCGGAGAGGTGTCCGGGCATCGGGTTCTTATCAAGAGGGGACCGGGAAATCGGGGTCCTACGGAATGTGGAACCACCCACGAGGCCACGTCTGGAATGTCTTCGTGAGACTGGCTTCATCCTGAGGTGCGACCGGAAGGTCGGGAACCCCTTCCAGAGAAAGCAGGAGAGTCGACCCTCCTGTCCAGAACAGGAGGGGAGAAAGGGCTCAGAGGAGGGGGTGCCGGAAAACCTCAGTGTTCCTCTCGAGGGAGACTGGGATTTCGGGGAACTTTGTGGGTCGCATCAAGGGTGCCAAGTGCCCTTTCGACCTCCAATTCCTAACGGGGGACTTCTCCTGAGACGCTGTAGCGGCAAAGGGCTTCATCTTGCGATGACGGGTGAGCCACGTGGTTTTACTCGAGTTACGGCGGGATTCTCGAGTTACGACGGGGAATTCAGGCTGCGTCTTGTGTTGGCCCAGGCAAGTCCAATCTTCCATTCGAGTTGCGAAGGAAAGCTGGGGATTGCTCTCGAGTGGCTGCAGGGCCAATAGACCTCATCTAGGCTTGTGTCCAGAAGCCAATGTT
>NW_011434522.1:0-672 GCF_000754665.1 Bison bison bison
GACGGGGAATTCAGGATGCCTCTTGTGTTGGCCCAGGGAAGTCCAATCTTCCATTCGAGTTGCGAAGGAAAGCTGGGGATTGCTCTCGAGTGACTGCAGGGCCAATAGACCTCATCTAGGCTTGTGTCCAGAAGCCAATGTTCCTCTCCAGGGGCCACGGGGATCTCGGGGTTGCATTCCAGAAGCACCCGGGGAGACAGGCATTCATCTCGAGTGGAAGCAAAGAACCCCGCTCTGCTCTCGAGTCGCGACGGGTATGTCTTGGAGCTCACTGGGTGGACTAAAGGGAGTCAAGCCTCCTGAGGCGTTTGGAGAGAGGTCGCGAGGTTGGCCTCTAGGCCATGCAGGAGACGAAGGCCCTCATCTCCGCGATGACGGGGGAGTCTCGGGTGGTTCTCAAGCGGCGGCCCCAGGGTGCGGTTTCTCACGAGGTACGACGGCGAGGTCAGTGAGCCTCTCGTGGGGCGCCAGGGAAGTCGGGTCTCCATGCGAGTGGCGAGGGGGAGCGCGTCATTGCTCTCGAGTCATGGTAGGGGAACCTGGCCTCGAGACGTGTTGAAGAAGGTCGCTCGAGGTCTTTCTCGGGTTGAGGCAGGAAACCCTGGCTTCCCTCGACTTGTGCAGGTGACCTCAGGGGGCTTCTCATGGTGGCTCTGAGAAGTCAGGGAAACT
>NW_011434523.1:0-564 GCF_000754665.1 Bison bison bison
TTAAATAAGCAGGGTGAAAATATACAGCCTTGGTGTACTCCTTTTCCTATTTGGAACAAGTCCATGTTCCATGTTCAGTTCTAACTGTTCCTTCCTGACCTGCATATAGGTTTCTCAAGAGGAAGGTCAGATGGTCTGGTATTATCACTTCTTGACCAACCTAGACAGCATATTAAAAAGCAGAGACATTACTTTGCCAACAAAGATTCGTCTAGTCAAGGCTATGGTTTTTCCAGTGGTCATGTACGGAAGTGAGAGTTGGACTGTGAAGAAAGCTGAGCGCTGAAGAATTGATGCTTTTGAACTGTGATGTTGGAGAAGATTCTTGAGAGTCACTTGGGCTGCAAGGAGATCTAACCCGTTCACCTTAAAGGAGATCAGTCCTGGGTATTCATTGAAAGGACTGATGCTGAAGCTGAAACTCCAATATGTTGGCCACCTTATGCGAAGATTTGACTCATTGGAGAGACCCTGATGCTGGGAGGGATTGGGGGCAGAAGGAAAAGGGGATTACGAGAGGATGAGATGGTTGGATGGCATCACCGACTCGATGAACATGAGATT
>NW_011434524.1:0-502 GCF_000754665.1 Bison bison bison
CAGTGTATGAAAGTCAGATCGATTGTTGGGTCGAAAATATATTTAGAGACACTGAAGAAAAAATTTCAAATTGACTTCGGTGCTGTTCTAGAACTGTACCCTCATATACCACAGCTCTGTCAAAACAGGAGCAAGCTTGTGCTCTGGGCTTCTAGACATGAAATGTCCCACAGTTTTCTTTTCTTTCCTTCCCTATAGAATATGCTTTCCTTTGTCAATCAAAAAGGGTCGTTCACAGAAGGCATCTTCAGAAAATCAGCCAGTATAAAATCATGCAGAGCCCTACAGAGAAACTAAACTGTGGAGACACAGTGAACTTGAAATGAGGAACCAGTGCTTGTGATATCATCGGTCTTAAAGGTAAGGATAGTTTGAGCATCATCCACACACAGTAAATCTGAAGCTATATGACTGGTCTTCATTATGAATGCCCAAGAAACCTAATAGGCATAAGAGAGGAAGGATCTGAAAAGTGAAAAACACTTCACAACGCAAAACTGAA
>NW_011434525.1:0-547 GCF_000754665.1 Bison bison bison
CCTTTTGTTCAGACACTACCCAGACTTCTCCTGGGGTTCATTCAGCCTCAATTCTTTGTTGAACACCTTTTCTGTAGCAGCATTCCTCTAGGTGCTAGCAAACAATACATTAAAATTCCTTCTCTCATGTAATTTGCTCTGTAGAATTAGAGATATTCTTTGGGCAAGTAACTACTACTACTACTAAGTCGCTTCTGTCGTGTCCAACTCTTAGCGACCCCATGGACTGCAGCCTACCAGGCTCCTCCATCCATGGGATTTTCCAGGCAAGAGTACTGGAGTGGGGTGCCATTGCCTTCTCTGGACAAGTAACTAAGTAATACGATTTCAGATAGTGCTAAGGGCCAAGAATAAAATAAACTGGAGGAAGAGGGGTTTAGAGTTAGAATTGTCTGGGATTGTCTCTCTGAAAAGGAATATTTAAACAGAGTTGTAAGATGAGATGGAGAGGATGGTAGAAAGGATTGGTGGAAGAGATGAAACAGTAAAGTACAAAGGCTCTGTGATAGTAATGAACTTAGAAGTTCATGTAATAGCACGGAGCCCA
>NW_011434526.1:0-511 GCF_000754665.1 Bison bison bison
ATGGCAAAGCCAATACAATATTGTAAAGTTAAAAAATAAAATTAAATTTAAAAAATAAAATTAAACTTGAGGGGATTCATGGTTTCATAAACCGGTGACATCAGTTTATGAAAATATATAACCATATATGTTTACTTTACTTTTAGAAAGCCGTTCTTTACTTTTGGTAAACAATGGAAAATTAGGGAAGTGAAGGGACACAAGTATAGAGTCTGAATTTATTCTGCCCAACATAGCTCTGCATTTAAGTTTGTCTTTTTTTTTTTTTTTTTTTGTCTTTTTCTTGCCTATACATACTAAAGCCATCCTAGGTACACTATTTAAATGACATGCAGTGATGCTTTACTGTCACTAGCACAATTAGACAAAGACTGATTTTCTTTCCTTAACAATGTTGTGTTAGTGTCTGCTGCCCAGCAAAATAATCAGTTATTAGTAAATACAGGTGAGCCTCCCTTTTGAGCAGTCCTCCGATCCTCCCACTTGGGCCTCCTCTCCTACTCCAAAACCA